>NC_069503.1:479856227-480113727 GCF_027579735.1 Bombina bombina | reverse complement strand
TCTCTGCCTGGAACAGGCTGCTATGTAGCCCAGGAAAGTGATTTTAGCTGGAGCCAACCCAAATAATAAGACAGACTAGCATTCAGGTTAAACAGGAACTGATTTTATTGTAAAACATACACTCCTTTTATACACACAGCTCATCTTGATAACACAAACTACAATCCCACAATTTTCCCGCCATTCCCGCCCCTCCAGACTGACCGGCGCCTCCATAGGAGCCACAGTCCCACATAATCTCAATACCTATGGGTGGCGGTTTCGGGGTGATCCAGATTTCACAGTTCAAAAATCAACATGATTCGTTACTGGGGACCGGAGTTGCAGTCCGTTGAAGTTATGGGGTTAGGGGTGTCCAAAACCCCCAGTTCCCAAAGGAGCTACCCTCCGGCAATTCCCCCACCCCTTGTACTCCCCAGGGGCTACTAATCCCCAAAAGAGCGGAGCTCTGGGGCACAGGGTTGCTGGAGCGACCTGGGTTAAAGTTAGCGGGTGTTCTGCTGTCCTGTGGCCGACCGGAAGTTCCAGGAGCCTGGCCAGCCTGAGAGGAGTTAGGCGGGTGTCCGTTGTGAGGCAGCCGACCGGGAGTTCCAGGAGCCCGGCCAGCCTAGGAGGGTTTTCATGGTCATAAACCAACTCTTCTCTGAACACAAAAACAAGCCAAAACAAAGCAAACAAACAGCTTCCAGAGATGGTGGTTGTTCTGAGGAGCCCAAAACCACTGAGAAACAACAGGGGTGAGGTTGTAGGGGGGGTTGGGGTAGCCTTAGCTGTCTGGTATCCATGACAGTTCTTTTCCTATAATTGTATGTTTTATATTGTTGCACATTGTTTTGTTTTTCCTTTCTGTTCTTTTTTCCCCTCAAATTTTATAAAAAACGAATAAACTCAAACATATTAACACCATTGTTACGTTTTTTCGTAAAGCGGATCTTGTGATTAACTTATGAAGGCAAATTTGCAGATCATAATAGTGTTCAGTTTAGGCACCCCTGACAATTTCCATGATTTTTCTTTATAAATAATTGTGTGTTTTGGATCAACAATTTCATTTTGATCTATCAAATAACTGAAGGACATAGTAATATTTCAGTAGTGAAATGAGGTTTATTGGATTAACACAAAATGTGCAATATGCATCAAATGAAATTAGACAGGTGCATAAATTTGGGCACCCTTGTCTTTTTGTTGATTTGAATACCTGTAACTACCTAGCACTGATTAATTGTAACACACAATTGGATTGGTGAGCCCATTAAGCCTTGAACTTCATAGACGGATGCATTCAATCATGAGAAAAGGTATTTAAAGTGGCCAATTGCAAGTTGTTTTTCTCTTTGACTCTCCTCTGAAGAGTGGCAACATAGGGGCCTCAAAACAACTCTAAAATGACCTGAAAACAAAGATTGTTCAACATTATGGTTTAGGGGAAGGCTACAAAAAGCCATCACAGAGATTTAAGCTGTCCGTGTCCACTGTGAGGAACATAGTGAGGAAATGGAAGACCACAGGCACAGTTCTTGTTAAGGCCAGAAGTAAAATATCGGAGATACAAAGGATGGTGAGAATTTTTAAAAACAGCCCACAGACCACCACCAAAGACCCACAACATCATCTTGCTGCAGATGTTGCTTGAGGTATGCAAACGCACATTTGGACAAGCCAGCTTCATTTTGGAAGAAGGTGCTGTGGACTGATGAAACAAAGATTGAGTTATTTGGTCATAACAAGGGGCGTTATACATGGCCGCAAAAGAACACAGCATTTCAAGCAAACACTTGCTATCCACAGTAAAATTTGGTGGATGTTCCATCATGCTGTGTGGCCAGTGCCGGTACTGGGAATCTTGGTTAAGTTGAGGGTCGCATGGATTCCACTCAATATCAGCAGATACTTGAGAATAATGTTGAGGAATCGGTCACAAAGTTGAAGTTACACCGGAGATGGATATTTCAAAAAGACAACAACCCAAAACACTGCTCAAAATCTACTCTGGCATTTATGCAGAGGAACAAGTACAATGTTCTGGAATGGCCATCCCAGTCCCAAGGCCTGAATATCATTGAAAATCTGTGGAGTGATTTGAAGTGGGCTGTCCATGCTCAGCGACCATCAAACCTAACTGAAATTGAGTTATTTTGCAAGGAGGAATGGTCCAAAATAGCTTCATCCAGAATCCAGACACTCATTACAGGCTATAGGAAACGTCTAGAGGCTGTTATTTCTGCTAAATCTAAAAATGAAACACAAGGAAAGAGGCGCCGTATGTGTGAATCTGTAATAACCAGTATCAAAGATAGAGCAAGTGCAGGGTACTCACAATATGGAAAGGCACTCAGATGTGCCTGTAGATGCAGGCTGGTTTTTGCAGCAGACCAGCTAGCTGTACAAGGCACTCCAGGGTCCAAAAGTAGAAATCTGTATGTCTTGGCAGACAGTGAGTGGTAAATCCAGCAATATAAGACCCAGGAGCTAGGTGCGAACAAAAGCACACGACTGTGTGAATCTGTAAGGTTACAATGGTTAATTTACAACCTGTGCAGGGTACTCACATTCTAAAGCGGCACTCAAATGTACCAATAGAGGCAGGCTGGTTTTCACAGCAAACCAGCTGGCTGTATAGGATATGAAGCAGGATACTCCACACTGGACATGATCACCAGGTAGCTCAGGATATGGAATAATCAGCAGCAATGAGGATATATGGTTTAAAAAGGATTTACTAGTAATAAAAACAATCATAAAATACATATATCACTCATGCCTCATGAGTAGAAAACATGCAACGCGTTTCTCGGTATACACCGTTTCATCAGGCATGTAATATGTTCTAAATACACATCTTATATAAGCCTGAGCTACCTGTACACTCCCACACCCAAAAGACACCAAGAACCAATCACAAAAGCCCTTTGTTTAATTGCTCATTAATTGAAGCACCTGAACACTTCTCATAGTATTCCCCTCTAGGGAACAATAATAACAATTAAATGACTTCATAATAATATACCCCAATGGGAAAGATTAGTGAGATAGATAAATTTCAAATATACCCCAATGGGAGAGATTGATAAAACAAGTAGACTACTATTATGGATACACAGTGAGCAAACTGTACACATCTAAATAAATGTGACCATATTCCATCTTAATAGTCACCACACTTTGCTATTTTGTATAAGGCAGCCCTACCTGTCAGTCTGCTGTGTTTACTATGAGACACAATTGTAACGCTAGTATTTTCATATACTCCTACATAAATTTCTAACCTAGTTTCTCTATTTCATACCACATCTTAAATGTGAATCCTTTCACAGATATCCGGCTAATCCATAGCATTTAACCATTTGAAAACAATTTAAGATTTGGTATGAAATAGAGAAACTAGGTTAGAATATACTAGGAATATACTGGACTATATATCTATTGAGTCTGATTTCCACCATTGATTTGGGGCTCTGGTATTTTGTGTATTGATACTGTTATATACGATAATTATTGCAGGGGATTGTGTGTATATA
The DNA here is from genome assembly GCF_027579735.1 of Bombina bombina. Lineage (NCBI taxonomy): Eukaryota > Metazoa > Chordata > Amphibia > Anura > Bombinatoridae > Bombina > Bombina bombina. The sequence goes on along the minus strand of NC_069503.1, from coordinate 480,110,206 downwards.
TATATATATATATATATATATATTCTTGCCTATACAGTTGCGTGTATATATATATATCTATATATATATATATATATATATATCTATCTTTGCTCATCTAACACTGGCTATGCTAGAGTAAATTGCACTGTGAGTAAATAGAGTAAATTGCACTGTGGAATATACACACACACACACATATATATATATATATATATATATATATATATATATATATATATATATATATATATATATATATATATATATATATATATATATATATATATAGTACTATACACATTACTAGTCTCAGCGCCCCCTATTAGGTGCATTACCCTAGTTACCTTTATTTCTGCTAAATGATGCTCTACTAAATATTGATGCAGTATTTCTGTTGGGGTGCCCACATTTATGCACCTGTATAGTTTTGTTTTGATGCATATTGCACATTTTCTGTTTATCCAATAAACCTAATTTCACTACTGAAATATTACTGCGTCTTTCAGTTATTTGATAGATCAAAATGAAATTGCTGATCCAAACACCCAATTATTTATAAATGAAAATCATATAAATTGTCAGGGGTGCCTAAACTTTTGCATACGACTGACTCTTTGTGTGTGTGTTTGTGTGTGTGTGTATATATATGTATATATTTGTGTGTGTGTGTGTGTATATATATATATATATATATATATATATATATATATATATATATATATATATATATATATATATATATATATATATATATATATATATATAATTATTTTTTTTTTTTAAATGATATGCTATTTAAAATAAAATGGATTGTCATCAATGTTTTGATTGTGAGTTTTCTGTCTTGCTTTTGTGTATGATTAACACCCCACTAAATTGTAGAGTGCCTGTCAGTACCTAAGTAGGTGGTGGGGAGAGCTTTTTGGGAAGGATCTGGGAGGTGGGGTGTAATCCCTGCAGTACAACAAATATTACCCTTAACAGCTAACTGATTAACTCCATTGCGGCCTGGAATTTCAGAAGTGTGGTGCGCAGCTGCAAATAGTGGCCTTCTAATTACCAAAAACCAAGAGCAAAGTCATGCATGTCTGTTATTTCTGAACAAAGGGGATCCTAGAGAAGCTTTGACAACCATTTGTCTTATGACTGCAAACGATTTATATAAATTACAGTGAAAAACCCAAAGTTTGAAATTTTAATTTTTTTTGTATATGATTTTGCAGCCAAATGGTGGAATGAAATATAGGCGTACCTTGTTTTATTGCGCTTCACAGATATTGTTCTTTTTACAGATTGAAGGTTTGTGGCAACTCTGTGTTGAGCAAGTCTATCAGCACCATTTTTCCAACATATATGCACATTAATGCATAAATACACTTGAATACACATACATCTATATATACACAACACCCACAAAAAGATTGAGTCGCTAAGGGCTCAGATGATGGTTAGTATTTTTTTTAGCAATAAAGTATTTTTTTTTTATAAATGATTTTTATTGAGGTAAAAGAAACATAACATTGTACAAAACATAATTCAGTAACCGAATGAGAACAAAAGCTGAGTGGAAGACAACCTTCCAGGTAAATGCAGTACATACAATGATCAAAAGTCAATGCTATGTATAGTCAACCCTTGAAGAAATAAGCCTCAAAGTAAAAGGTTTTTAACATTTTGAATATATTAATCTTTTTGTAGAAGTATATATTATATGGGAGTGGGGGTTCAGAGCCTAAGTGAAAGGGATTAACGAACTACGCTTGCGTACTTGGAGGCAAGTAGAGGTTGCTTTGACACATTTTCATCAGGAGAATCCCATGGGGGAGCGGGGCAGAGGGTAGTAGGGGAGAGAAGAGGGGAAAAAAAATGAGCCCTGTGATCTGCCAGTCTCGGGGAGGGGGGGAATTATGCAGTCCCCTTCTCGCTGGTCCAGTCTTGTGTCGATACCGGCTACCTTCCCATTACATGGAGAAGATCGTGCTTTCCCCCAGTGTGTCCCAGGGCCCCAAAGTCATGGCGAAAAGGTCTATTTGTTGGCTGGAGCTGTATACATGGCTCTCCATAGACCGAAAATAAGAAATAAGTTGAATCAATGCCTGCCAGTTGGGGGGATCAGGTTTTTTACAGTTTCCAGCGATTAGGAGTTTTGCCGCAATTGTGATCGTTATCTGGAGAGTGCGGCTGGGCGCAGAGAGGGGCCGAAGGCCAGCGTGCACCAGGGCTGCCTCCGGGGGCAGAGATGCTACCAGTCCCAGGCGGCAGCACAGGGGTGTAATGGCGGGGCAAGCCCACCAAATGTGGTGGGGGTCTCCCACCTTTTGGCAACCTCTCCAGCAGAGGGGGGAGCTACCAGGGTACATTTTATGTAAAGGACTGTCCTGCAAATTGGAGACACTGTTAACTTCGCCTTTAAAGTAAGAGCTGAGATAAGGAGGATCATTACACTCTGCGTACCTGGTGTACTGAAGTGCAGAGGAGTCTTGGAAGAAGTTTATCCAGACCGGCTTCAATAAAAGTATACTTGCGCAAGTATTGGTCACCACACGGGATCCGGAAATCGGGTGACGTCACAAGCTCAGACAGAGCATTGGAGCCGCAAACAGAGGAGAGATTGAGGTCGGAGCATCGGGTCAGGTAAACGCTGACAGCTCATACAAAGCCGCTGGAGGTAAGGGAGCCACTGATTCACTACAGCGAGTCACCGCTCTATATTGGGTAATATTGCTGATGGCCCATACAGAGACTATTTGGAGGTGATTTAAGAACCTCCGTAATCCACCAGAGTGATTCGTAACCTTAAGCCCTAAATTAACACTCATATCCCGCATATTAGAAGGAGTAAATAGAAGCCCTTTAACTGACTGAGACATTTCAGTAATCCCGGCATACGGGTGATTGCATTGGGACTTTGGTTAAAGATTTTAAGTAAACGGATATCCAAGATTGACTCACAACAATAGTAGAGAAAGGATAGTTTTTTATTGGAGTTTTTTTTTTCTACATGCTTGAAATGTAACCACTAAAAAGGATACTACATATTGGGATATTATATGTGAATTTTTTAGCTTGTAATATTAACATTATTAATCTTAGAGGTATTTTGTCTGTCATACCCACTATATTGTATGTTTGGGAGTGTGATTGTGTTGTTTTATATTGATCAACATAGATTTGATGCAGAGTGAATGTGATTTTTAAGATTGTATTTTTTATGCGATAATTTTTACTACCATTTATTCTGAAAATAAACTTTAGAATTATTTCACTATTAGTTTTGGTCCTTAGTGTTTTTTCCCAGATAGAGATATACTTAAAGTGTAAATACATATTTCCATATCCTACAGCTTTGAGCGCCAACTATATATATATTTTTTTGTTAATGTAACTTTGAGGGGACATAGTGCCATCTGGTCAATAACTTGTAAAATATTTTGTACAGCGTCATGCAGTGAATTGACAATTTGGTGTATTGGATTGCATTGGCCCAGTCCTTTGCAGATAATACCACTCTCTAATCTCTCTCCCAGTTCTCCATCTGCCTGGTTTTTGTTAGTTTTGAGGCATCGAGAAGAATTTGATAGTGGGAGGACAAGGGGGAAATATGTTGGGAGCCTGAAGATATCCCGGTCTCCCAAGATGTCTGCTGTCTAAGAGGAGCACTCAGAATCCCCATGACTTCAGTATAGATAAAAGCCTTAGAAGGTCAAATCTGAACTTGGGCTGATTGGCATGGGTATAGGCCAGGACTTTGGGGGGAACTTTTTTTCCTCCTGAGAAGAGGTCCATCATTTTAAGAGCAGAGAGGGCTCGTCGCACCGCAGAGCCCGCAAGAGGAAGGCCAAGTAGGAGTCCCAACATAGAGTGACATGGAGAGGGGTGTGGAGAGACCAAGTCATGATGGCTGAGTTTTAGCCAGGAGTTTCTTCAGTGCCGGACGATGATATTGTGAATCAGAAAATCCGAGGCACAATGAGGGGGCATCCAGATAAGATCCATCAATGTTAGATGAGCTGGTAAGGAGGCCTGCTCTAGTTCTAGCCAGCGGGGGATGGCCTCTTTGGTGTTCCACTCTGATATATGGGATAAAAGGGCGGCCTCGTAATAGAGCCTAACATTCGGAAGGCCTAGACCACCAGTCAGAACTGGGCGTTGTAATAAAGAGGCTGCAATACAAGGCCTCTCCCCGTTCCATATATACCGATTGATTACCGCATGGAAGTTGATAAGTAGTGAGAGTGGGACTTTAATTGGCAGACATCTGAAGAGGTATGTTAGCTTGGGGCGCTGCATAATCTTAACCGCAGCTATTCTCCCAAACTAGGAGATTTCATCATATCTTCTGGAACACAGGTCTTTTTGGAGTTGAGTAAGAAAGGTATGAAGGTTCTTAGATAGGACTATGCAACTATCGTGAGAGAGGAATTCTCCCAGATGTTTGAGGCCTGACAATGACCATTGGAATTTATATTTCCTCCTGAGGGGGTTCAATACGGTATCGGAAAGGTTCAGGGGATAGTCTTCAGTTTTGCTTAAGTTCAGTTTGTAATAAGAAATACTGCCAAACCTTTCTAGAAGGTCTAATAATGCTGGAAGGGACTACTCTGGTTCCGTGATGAACAGAGTCAGATTGTCTGCATAGAGAGCTAATTTCTGGGGGGTGTCGTGGAGAACTAAGCCCTTGTGTCGATATCCTGATTGCCGCAGCCAGCGGGGGGACAAGGGACACCCCTGTCTCATGCCATTTGTGATCTGCACCAAGTGTGAGCAAAAATCCAGGCCTCTCACCCTTGCTGTGAGACAGGAATACAAGGATCTCACTGCTGTAGTGAAGGACCCCGGGAGTCCAAAAGCTGAAAGTGTTAAGAACATGTAGTCCCATCTCACCCTGTCGAACGCTTTTTCTGCGTCCATTGACAGTACAAGAAGGGGAATCCCCATGTCTGCGGCCTCTGTGAAAATGTTCAGGAGACGCCGTGTGTTGTCTGGGCACTGCCTACCCGGTATGAAGCCGACCTGATCTGGGCCTACCAGTTCGGGGAGAAATCTATTTATTTAGTCTCATGGCCAGTATTTTCGCGTATAGCTTTATGTCCACGTTTATTAAGGAAATCGGCCTGTAACTCTCACACAGAGAGTGGTCCTTCCCTTCCATAGGCAGCGTGATGATGGAGGCTTCGAAAAATTCCAGGCTGAGCACCCCTCTATTAAAGACTGAATTAAAGAATCTGGTGAGAAGAGGTAGAAGTTGCGAAGTGTAGGTTTTATAAAATAGAGTGGTAAACCCGTCCGGTCCTGGTGCCTTATTTAACTGAATCGAAGAGATCTCTTGTTGCAGTTCTTCGGTAGTTAGTGGGCTAGAAAGGCCCTGGGCCTCTTCCGCAGATAAAGCCGGAAAAGAAAGGGAGGATAAGAATTGCTCAGTCTGCGGTTTGGGGGCTGTAGAGGTCTCAAGGGAGGAGTCTAAATTTTAAAGTGCGGTGTAGTATTGAGTGAACGCCTTTGCTATGTCAGCAATAAAGTATTTTTTTAGATATAATGCTAAAGCACACTTAATAGACTACAGTATAGTGTAAATATAACTTTTATATGCACTCAGAAACAAAAAATATATTGCTATATTCGCTTTATTGTGGGTGTCTGGAACCAAACCCACAATATCTCCCAGGTATGCCTGTATATCAAAATGGGATTATATCAATACCTTAGGTTGTCTGCTTTTAAAAATATATATAGTTGTAAATAAAAAAACAAACAAAAAACAAAAGGCTTAAAAGGTTTAAACTGAGTGATAGCAAAAATGCTAAAAATTATCTGGAACTTGGAACGTTTTTCTTTGAAATTCTCTGTAGCGAAGGGGTTAAGTAGTAATGGGTGCCACCCTCTTTGAACTCAGGTTTTCTATTTATCTTTCTCATGTACAGAGGACAGTTAGGAATATATGATAACGGTGTCACAAATGTATTAGGACACTCGTATGATAAGTAAACTGTATAGATAAGTGTCTTGGCTTTAAAGAGGATAAATACTGGAAGAAGCCTCAAAAAGAAGGTTATAGATGTAATATGGTGAATCGTGAAAATTGAATATAACTTAATAACCAATGTAAATGTGTATGTATATAAATATAAAATCTAATTAAAGTGACGATAAAGTTACAATAAAGTGACAATGAAATGTGTTAAATAAAATGCAAGAACTAGGATGTGGAGTGAAGGTATATCAATGGTATATAAATGACGTCATTTATATACCATTGATATACCTTCACTCCACATTCTAGTTCTTGCATTTTATTTAACACATTTCATTGTCACTTTATTGTAACTTTATCGTCACTTTAATTAGATTTTATATTTATACACACACATTTACATTGGTTATTAAGTTATATTCAATTTTCACGATTCACCATATTACATCTATACCCTTCTTTTTGAGGCTTCTTCCAGTATTTATCCTCTTTTAAGCCAAGACACTTATCTATACAGTTTACTCCTCATATGAGTGTCCTAATACATTTGTGACACCGTTATCATATATTCCTTTTATTTCTTCTTCATTTCTTCTTTCTTTAGTATACTTAAGCCTTTTTTGGGGTCGCTCCTTCATAAATTCAATAATTTCCAATTACTCATTTGTACAATTTCGTTAGGCGATTGTCTAACTAGAAGTGAGCCTGTATACTCTCTTGCAGTATTGGCGCTGTCCCCCTATATCTGTATTACTAAGGACAGTTAGGGACAGACTTGCAGGCATTGATGTAATTTAAAATATGTAGCCAGTGATCAAGCACTACCCAGGTGCTAAACTGGAAATAGGCCGGCTCCTAATCTTACATTCCTGCTTTTCAAATAAAGATACCAAGAGAACGAAGAAAAAATGATAATCGGAGTAATTAGAAAGATGCTTAAAATTGTATGCTTTGTCTGAATCACGAAAGAAAAAAATTGGGTGGCATATCCCTTTTACCAGCAATAAAAGAGAGATTGCAAAAAATACTGGTGGAACATAGGGCTTTTAAAGGGACACTCAAGTCAAAATAAACTTTTATGATTCAGATAGAACATGCAGTTTTAAGACACTTTCAAATTTTACTATTATTATTAAATTTTGCACAGTCTTTTTATATGCACACTTTCTGGGAAACAAAATCCTACTGAGCATGTGCACAAGCTCTCAGGGTATACATATACTAATCTCTGATTGGCTGATGTCTGTTACATGATACTGGGGACCGGAAAATAATTATTTGACATTCAGAGTAGGTGTTAAATCATTGTCTTTTTATTATGCACTTGTAAATTATGCAATTCTACTGCATTGAGTGGTCCTTTTTTAAAGTAATGATCTAACAGGGTTTCCACACAGCCTTGTTTTGCATACTCCCTTTTATTGCACGTTTTATCAGTCTCATATTGTCCCTAGCAGGAGAGATGTAAATAGATAACCTAAGTTAAATTACAGGAAAATGGAACAAAATGTTAAAAGTAGATTGCAAAGTTTTTTTTTTAACTGCACATAATTTAACATTTTATATAACCATCTCATACTGTTAATAATTAATATCCCAATAACAGAATTTCCAGGACTTCAAAACAACGTTTAGTTTGGAGGGGAAAAATGCTTACATCAGTGCTCAATTTTCCTGGGTGCCATTGGTGCCCCAAAAATCAATTCTGGCACCTGTACAGTGGTTGTGTATGTAATCTTTAAAGAGAGTATAGAAGAGGAAAATAGAAAGCAGCGCTTTACATACAAATTTACAATATTGCCACTAGTCTTAAGTACAGACTTATCCTCTGTGGAAAAGAGGGATACAAGTGTTTCCACCCACAGTTAATGTTCTTTGCAACTCGATCCTAATGCAGCCACTCTCGTCCTGTGTCTCTCTCCCCACACTGGATAATGACGTGATCAGAAAATAGCTGTGAAGTAAGAACAGCGCAGGAGAACCGAGATTCAAGGTAGTAGTTTTATTGGCACATATACAAGACACAAAACAATTCCTACTTACAAACGGTAGGTTTTAAAAGAGCCTTTCACAATCTATGATGTGAACAATTCTTTTATCCAGAAGCAAGGAAGACCACAGCCGGCAGGTATGTCTCTCTTTTCATCAAGGAGCTGCACACAGCTTGGGTCACGGTGGGAGGCTTTATCCAATCCCTTCTTTAAACCATGTAGATAGCTTGACACGTTTCCCCCGGTGTACGCCCGGGCTTTATCAAGAGCAGAATGTTATGCTTAATTGTTCGCATTTAAAGTCGGTGCTTCCACCTGATTGGCTAATGGTACACACCAATCCGGATGCGGTCTACGTACACACCCTTTTTGAACAACTGATTAACTGTTTCTACCACAAAGGCAATTCATACATGTTGTATACTAGTTCACAGGATAACAATTGATTATACTCAGTAGTATATTTATGCGCTAACTGAATATATTTACAAAACCTTTAAGGTACAGAGTTATTCAAACACACACTTTAAAGCATAAATACTGAAAGATAAATGCAAAAGGATAAGTACATTGCATACAAAAATTGTATAAAAGACATAACATAATTTTTTAAAAGCAAATTCATAAAGCTCATAAACAAACATCCTAAGTACAGAAATATAATATAATAAAATAAACATAGTATACAAAAAATATATGTGCATTGTAAAAAAATTTGAAACATGAGAAATAAAATATTCAAAGTGTACTGGATATTGATATAGATCCTGTAACGATAAGAGATACACATAAGTAAATTCATGTTGTTATACGAAGATCATACAAAAATCATACAAAAATTATTGCACAAATATATAGATCAAAAATTCAGCAGGTAAAAAATCGACTGATAAAAAATTATTTTAGGAACCAACAAGAGAGAAAATTCATAAACTCAAATACTAAAAGTAAATTATTAAAATATTAGCATATTAAAGTATTGAAGGTCACATATAAACTAGAGAACTACATTAATTCATAAGAAAGCCTGTACGTCTAAATCAATATTGAGACCTGAAGGATTCAAACTCTTTAGCTTATAGATCCATTCAGTTTCTCGTTGTCTTAAGGTTCTCAGTCTGTTGGGATAACTTGGTGGTATCCAATCTATTATTTGTACTTCTAAACCTCTCGGGTTACTGCCATGGACCAATAGAAAATGATTGGGTACACTGTGTTTTTTGAAACCATTTTTAATTTTATACAGGTGTTCATTGAACCTTGTTCTAGTCTTTCTTTTGGTACGTCCAATGTAAATCAGATCACAACTTCATCCATCCGGCGCGGAGGGGGTCCTTCTTAAAGACATCCGGTACGGAGCATCCTCTTCTTCCGATGGCTGTTAGTGTTTTTTTTTTTTTAAGGGTTTTTGGGTGGGTTTTATTTTTATATTAGGGTTTTGGGCAATGTAAAAGAGCCAAATGCCCTTTGAAGGACGATGTCCATCCAAATGCCATTTTCAGGGCAATGGGAAGCTTAGGTTTATTAGATAGGATTTTATTTGGGGGGTTTGGTTGTGTGGGTGGTGGGTTTTACTGTTGGGGGGTTGTTTGTATTTTCTTTTTTTACAGGTAAAAGAGCTGATTTCTTTGGGGCAATGCCCCGCAAAAGGCCCTTTGTCAGTTTAGTGTAGGCTAGTTTTTTTTAATTTTTTTATTAATTTTTAATTGAGATAATTAGAACGATAACATTGAAACATGTTACATGACAAAGCAAACATAAAATGCATTTCTTCTATAGGGTACGACGAGTCCACGGATTCATCCTTTACTTGTGGGATATTATCCTCCTGCTAACAGGAAGTGGCAAAGAGCACCACAGCAGAGCTGTCTATATAGCTCCTCCCTTAGCTCCACCCCCAGTCATTCTCTTTGCCTACTCTAAGTACTAGGAAGGGTAAAGTGAAAGAGGTGATCAAATGTTAGTTTTTATTTTCTTCAAGCAAGAGTTTTTTTTTGTTTTTTTTTTTAAATATTCTTTTTATTGAAGACATAGAAAAAGCAATAAGGTTACATGCACATTATCACGAAGCCACACAAACATAAGAATATATAGGAATGTGAAATTATACATAGTCTAGATCTGTAGGAATGGGTATAATACACCAACTTGCCAATAAAAGGTATTTAAAATTTTTAAAGTAAGTCCATTGTAAGCAATAGTTATGGCATACATTTCAAAATATAAAAACAACAACTAGTCTTCATGTGTCTTCCTTATTTTTTTATAACACAACAGAACTGTTAAACAAGAAATAAAGAGAGAGGGCGCCAATTATATGCTTAGATAACACAATAGGGTATGCAGGCATGGTGCAATATATAAAATATGGTGACTTAAAATAGTATGACACTTAGCATTTCAATCAATAGTTACAATGAATGCGCCTCTCTTTTACTAAAATAGTATGGTATAATATGTAGCTGCAGTATAACATTTAGGGTGCGGTAACACAACACAACAGAACTGTTAAACAAGAAATACCAACAGAGAGGGCGCCATTTATATGCTTAGATAACACAATAGGGTATGTAGGCTTGGTGCAATATATAAAATGTGCTGACTTAAATTAGTATTTCAATCAATAGTTGCAGTGAATGCGCCTCTCTTTTGCTAAAATAATATTGTATAGTATGTAGATGCAGTATAATATTAAGGGTGCGGTATTAGCAAGATAGACTGCATAGTAAATTCTCCCAGGTTGGGAGGCATATTATGGGGTGGGGGGGGGTGGGAGTCTGAACACCATGGGTAGATGTATATCGAGTACGTATCATATTTGGGTATCGAAATATTCAGTAGCTATAATGAGGAAATGAGGATACTGAGAACAGCCAGTTTTGTTAATGAGCAGTTACTTGTCTCTAAACTCCCAGATGTAGATAAAGGCCTGCATCTAGCTAATGTGGAGGTTAAGAGGATCTTGCTGCCCCGGCCGCTGGCAGCCTAATCTCCATGTAGTAATATCCTAGATGCTAGCCTACAGGTGTAACATAGGAATAGAGTGAGAAGTTGAGCTAAAACTTGGTAGCAATATAGGGCTTATCTCAATGTAGGGTAGATTAAAAGTTAGCGACAATATGGCGTTTTACAAACAGCATTCCACAGATACATAGACCAGCTAATACCCATGTCATATTGCAGCCACTGGCTCATTAACCTATGTCAGGACATAATCAAGAACAGTGCACAGTATCCTAAAGAGTGCAAAACCTAGCTGTGAACTAATATGTATTAAAATACAAATATACCTAGCTATATGAATTGTAGTTTTTGGGGAGGATGGAGGAGGCTGTAAATAATGTTTAGCAGTAAGCAACACGGAACCGTATAAATAAAACGTGGTTAAACAGAGTATTGGAGGAATCATGCCAGTTCTAGGTGCAGGCTCTAGATAGAAACTTTAACAAATAGAACCTCTAGATAAAAAACTATATAAAACACTCGGCATCAAACTTATTGATCGTAGGTGACTAGGTAAACATAAATGGCTAGAGCATTAACCACCCTCTATCTACTATTGCATAATACAGCATGTATCTAACATAAAATAGTTAAACACTAAAACAGGCAGCTGATTTAAACCAAGGTATAGCTGTGTAACGTAAAAGATGAATGAGCTGCCATATTAGGAACAGTATTGGAAGCACAAGGCCAAGGTAATTAGCAAACATTTGCAGGGTAAGGATATAGCATCAGTCACCATCATAAAATCCTGTTCCTGCGATATAAGATATATGGAGTCCTTAGTGTTCTTAGCTGCTCTATAATGGAAGGCAGAGTCAGGGTAGTCACTCCGCATCTGCCAAACAACACAACTTTTCAGTAAAACTCTTAAGCCTGAGATACAATGTCTGGAACTCCAAGTGCCCAAAATATACCAACTCAGTATATTCCAATGCTATATATCAGGCTCTGAAAATACAGTCACATAGGTTGATGACGATACTAATACCTTGAGACATTATGTAGACGCAAATGCTGAAACTGATAAAAAGAGGATGCTGAATAGCACACAGTTCCAAATCAGTGTTCTATAATTTACCCCACACCGGTAGCTAATGCCATGTGGCAGTCTCTCAACTTGTAAGCCACTTCTCCAGATCGCAACATGGACATCAGTGCGGCAGTAGAGTGCGCAGTGCATAGAGGCCACAAAGACAGTGTGGGGCCTTCTTTGTGTAGCCGTCCTTCCTTCAGGAATTGAGAGCTTGTTCTTAAGGTAGGGCTCTTAGACGCATCCCTCTTAATCCTCTGGTTCAGAGTAGAGGCTGAGTAGGTGCCGGGAGAACCATCCCAATTGAGCATTGCGGCGTTAGTATTGGCTTCCAAGGCATCTGCGTATGCAATCATAGCCTTCTCCTCAGCTACTGTAAGCAATACGATATCTAGATTCGTCTCTGTCTTAATATTGTAACAGGTACATAGTAAGCCTCGGGACTCCAAACCCCCGCCATCCTCTCGGTCAATTAGAGCTGGGCTTTGGTAACTCGGAACAGGAGGTGAAGGGGTGGCTGCAGGCTGGATGTCTTTAAATAACGCTGCTTCAAGAGCAGCATGATGATACTCCACGAGACAGAGCAAATCCTCCAAGAAGCCGACAGTGAACTTCATATTAAGCTGTTTTTCTGATCGTTAGCTGTAGTCTTGTGCTTAGTTGTATATATCATCCATGAGGTCATGAAAATGGCCGCCGTGGAACTGCGTGTAGGTCCTTGCGGTAGATATTATTCTCTGTCTTCAAGTGCCGTGTTGCGTCTCAGAAAGCACTATCATGATCTATGGGACTAGATAAACCTGTGGTATCATTTTAAACTGGATTGAACAGTCTAATAAATAAGATAATAATCCATTCCGATGGAGCTGAAGTGATATGCGAGTGTTCAGTCTCCAGGCTTGCTCCGCCCCCCCCCCTCAGAGTTTTTTATTTTAAATGGTACCGGTGTGTACTATTTACTCTCAGGCAGCAGAGGGATGAAGATTTCTGCCTGGAGGCTGATGATCTTAGCATTTGTCACTAAGATCCAGAGCAGTTCCCACAGAATGGCTGAGGGGGTACAAGAAACTTCAGTGTGAGGAACATTTTCATGCTATATAGCAGTGAGGTATGATCAGTCATTTTTTCTGGAGAGACTGTGGTATTTCAGAAAGGCTGACAGTATCCCCATGAGGGTAAAAGTAAGCAGTTATCCTAAGAGTTATAGAAGGGTATTACTTAGCTTGCATAAGGGGCTAATTAAAAAATGGTTGACACTGAGTTTTGAATGTTTGTGGGCAAACGTTTTATGAACTGAGAGTGCTGTTAACATTTTTTGGGCAATAACGTTTTTTGGCAACTTTATTGAGGGTACACGGCTTATTTTTTGGGTCTCAGAACCCACATGGCTAGTTTGGAACTGCTCTGGTGCGGTTCATTTAGGCTGACAAAACATTGAGTGAGATGGGCGAGGCCTATTTTCGCGCCTCAGATGCGCAGTTGTATTTACTAAGCAAGCAGCAAGCTCCAACTCCGGAGGCCCCTTGTGGGGCTGTGGCGAGGTGCTGGGGGTGTTTTTTCCGGATTCATGCCTTATTATCGATCCGGTTTTCACAATAAAGGGTTAAATGTTTGTTTTTCTTGTGGGGCAAACTTAACTACACAAATTGAGTCTTATATCAAAAATTTGAAAAGATTGGTGTATTTTAAAGCAGTTTTGCAGAACGAGTATGCTTTTTTTCTCTTAAAGGCGCAGTACCGTTTTTTAAGATTATTTTTTCACTAAAGTGTTTTCAAGCTTGTTTGTGGTCATTACTAGCCTGTTCAACATGTCTGACATTGAGGAAAGTCAATGTTCAATGTGTTTAGAAGCCATTGTGGAACCCCCACTTAGAATGTGTCTCTCATGCACTGAAAGGTCAATAAATTGCAAAGAACATATTTTAGCTACTAAAAGTATGTCGCAGGATGATTCTCAATCAGAAGGGAATCAGGTTATGCCATCTAATTCTCCCCAAGTGTCACAACCACTAACGCCCGCACAAGCGACGCCAAGTACTTCTAGTGCGTCTAATTCTTTCACCCTGCAAGATATGGCCGCAGTTATGAATACTAACCTCACAGAGGTTTTATCTAAGCTGCCTGGGTTGCAGGGGAAGCGCAGTAGGTCTGGTGTGAGAACAAATGCTGAGCCCTCTGACGCTTTATTAGCCATATCCGATGTACCCTCACAATGTTCTGAGTTGGGGGTGAGGGATTTGCTGTCTGAGGGAGAGATTTCTGATTCAGGAAAGATGTTCCCTCATACAGACTCAGATATGACGGCTTTTAAATTTAAACTAGAACACCTCCTCTTGTTGCTCGGGGAGGTTTTAGCGACTCTGGATGATTGTGACCCTATTGTAGTTCCAGAGAAATTGTGTAAAATGGACAGATATCTAGCGGTTCCTACCTACACTGATGTTTTTCTGGTCCCTAAGAGGATTTCGGACATTGTTACTAAGGAGTGGGATAGGCCAGTTATTCCGTTCGCTTCCCCTCCTACTTTTAGGAAAATGTTTCCCATATCAGACACCATGCGGGATTCGTGGCAGACGGTACCTAAGGTGGAGGGAGCTATTTCTACCCTGGCTAAGCGTACAACTATACCTATTGAGGACAGTTGTGCTTTCAAAGATCCTATGGGTAAAAAATTAGAGGGTCTCCTAAAGAAAATATTCGTTCATCAGGGTTTTCTTCTGCAACCTATAGCGTGCATTGTTCCTGTAACTACTGCAGCTGCTTTTTGGTTCGAGGCTCTTCAGGTTGAGACCCCAATAGATGATATTCTGGATAGAATTAGGGCTCTCAAGCTAGCTAATTCTTTCATTACAGATGCCGCTTTTCAACTGGCTAAATTAGCGGCAAAGAATTCAGGTTTTGCCATTTTAGAGCGTTATGGCTTAAGTCCTGGTCTGCTGATGTGTCATCAAAATCTAAGCTTTTAGCCATCCCTTTCAAAGGTAAGAACCTATTCGTGCCTGAACTGAAAGAGATCATTTCAGACATCACTGGAGGAAAAGGCAATGCCCTTCCTCAGGATAAGACAAATAAGATGAGAACCAAAGAAAAAATAATTTTCGTTCCTTTCGAAACTTCAAAGGTGGTCCCTCTACCTCTTCCTCTGCTGCAAAACAAGAGGGGAATTTTGCTCAATCCAAGTCAGTCTGGAGACCTAACCAGACTTGGAACAAAGGTAAACAGGCCAAGAAGCCCGCTGCTGCCACCAAGACAGCATGAAGGAGTAGCCCCCGATCCAGGACTGGATCTAGTAGGGGGCAGACTTTCTCTCTTTGCTCAGGCTTGGGCAAGAGACGTTCAGGACTCCTGGGCTTTAGAAATTGTAACCCAGGGGTATCTTCTAGATTTCAAAGATTCTCCTCCAAGGGGGAGATTCCATCTTTCTCAATTGTCTGTAAACCAGACAAAAAGAGAGGCGTTCTTACGCTGTGTAGAAGACCTATATACCATGGGAGTGATCCGCCCAGTTCCGAAAACAGAACAGGTGCAGGGGTTTTACTCCAATCTGTTTGTGGTTCCCAAAAAGGAGGGAAACTTCAGACCAATTTTAGATCTCAAGATCCTAAACAAATTCCTCAGAGTCCCATCCTTCAAGATGGAGACCATTCGGACTATTTTACCAATGATCCAGGAGGGTCAATATATGACCACCGTGGACTTAAAGGATGCGTATCTGCACATTCCTATCCACAAAGATCATCACCAGTTCCTCAGGTTTGCCTTTCCGGACAAGCATTACCAGTTTGTGGCTCTTCCCTTCGGGTTGGCCACAGCTCCCAGAATTTTCACAAAGGTGCTAGGGTCCCTTCTGGAGGTTCTAAGGCCGCGGGGCATAGCAGTGGCGCCTTATCTGGACGTTATCTTAATTCAGGCGTCAACTTACCAACTAGCCAAGTCTCACACGGACATCGTGTTGGCTTTTCTAAGATCTCACGGGTGGAAGGTGAAGGTAAAAAAGAGTTCACTTATCCCTCTCACAAGAGTTCCATTCCTGGGAACTCTGATAGATTCGGTGGACATGAAAATTTTTCTGACGGAGGTCAGGAAATCAAAGATTTTAACCACCTGCCGAGCTCTTCATTCCATTCCTCGGCCGTCAGTGGCTCAGTGTATGGAGGTATTCGGACTAACGGTAGCGGCAATGGACATAGTTCCGTTTGCTCGCTTGCATCTCAGACCACTGCAACTATGCATGCTCAAACAGTGGAATGGGCATTATGCAGATTTATCTCCTCAGATAAATCTGGATCAAGAGACCAGAGACTCTCTTCTTTGGTGGTTGTCACAGGAATATCTGTCCCAGGGAATGTGTTTCCGCAGGCCAGCGTGGGTCATAGTGACGAAGAACGCCAGGCTTTTTGACTGGGGTGCAGTCTGGAATTCCCTGAAAGCACAGGGTTTGTGGTCTCAGGAGGAGGTTCTCCTCCCGATAAATATTCTAGAACTGAGAGCGATATTCAACGCGCTTCAGGCTTGGCCTCAGCTGGCTTCGGCCAGATTCATAAGATTCCAGTCGGACAATATCACGACTGTAGCATATATCAATCATCAGGGGGGAACAAAGAGTTCTCTAGCGATGATAGAGGTTACTAAAATAATTCGATGGGCAGAGACTCACTCTTGCCATCTATCAGCAATCTATATCCAAGGAGTGGAGAACTGGGAAGCGGATTTTCTAAGTCATCAGACTTTTCATCCGGTGGAGTGGGAACTCCATCCGGAGGTGTTTGCACAATTGATTCAGCAATGGGGCACAGCAGAATTGGATCTGATGGCGTCTCGTCAGAACGCCAAACTTCCTTGTTACGGGTCCAGGTCAAGGGATCCTCAGGCAGTACTGATAGATGCTCTAGCAGTACCCTGGTCGTTCAACCTGGCTTATGTGTTTCCACCATTTCCTCTCCTTCCTCGTTTGATTGCCAGAATCAAACAGGAGAGAGCTTCAGTGATTTTGATAGCACCTGCGTGGCCATGCAGGACTTGGTATGCAGACCTCGTGGACATGTCATCTCTTCCACCATGGACTCTGCCACTGAGACAGGACCTTCTGATTCAAGGTCCGTTCCAGCATCCAAATCTAGTTTCTCTGCGGCTGACTGTCTGGAGATTGAACGCTTGATTTTATCAAAGCGGGGTTTCTCTGAGTCGGTCATAGATACCTTGATTCAGGCTCGAAAGCCTGTCACTAGGAAAATTTATCATAAGATATGGCGTAAATATCTTTATTGGTGCGAATCCAAAGGCTACTCATGGAGTAAGATCAGGATTCCTAGGATTTTGTCCTTTCTCCAAGAGGGATTGGAGAAGGGGCTATTGGCTAGTTCCTTAAAGGGACAGATATCTGCTTTATCAATTTTATTGCACAAGCGTCTGGCAGATGTTCCAGACGTTCAGTCATTCTGTCAGGCTTTAGTTAGAATTATGCCTGTGTTTAAACCTGTTTCTCCGCCATGGAGTTTGAATTTAGTTCTTAAGGTTCTTCAAGGGGTTCCGTTTGAACCTATGCATTCCATAGATATTAAGCTTCTATCTTGGAAAGTTCTGTTTTTAGTTGCTATCTCTACGGCTCGAAGAGTTTCTGAACTATCTGTATTGCAATGCGACTCACCTTATCTTGTTTTCCATGCTGATAAGGTGGTTTTGCGCACCAAACCTGGATTCCTTCCTAAGGTTGTTACTAATAGGAATATCAATCAGGAAATTGTTGTTCCTTCTCTGTGTCCTAATCCTTCCTCTAAGAAGGAGCGTCTGTTGCACAACTTGGACGTGGTTCGTGCTTTGAAGTTTTACTTGCAAGCGACCAAAGATTTCCGTCAAGCATCTTCTTTGTTTGTTGTCTATTCTGGAAAACGTAGAGGTCAAATAGCTACGGCTACCTCTCTTTCTTTTTGGCTGAAAAGCATTATCCGTTTGGCATACGAGACTGCTGGACAGCAGCCTCCTGAAAGAATTACAGCTCACTCTACTAGAGCGGTGGCTTCCACGTGGGCTTTTAAAAATGATGCTTCTGTTGAACAGATTTGTAAGGCTGCGACTTCGTCTTCGCTTCATACCTTTTCCAAATTTTCCAAATTTGATACTTTTGCTTCTTCGAAGGCTATTTTTGGGAGAAAAGTTCTTCAAGCAGTGGTGTGCCTTCTGTTTAGCCATCTGTCTTGTCCCTCCCGTTCATCCGTGTCGTGTAGCTTTGGTATTGTATCCCACAAGTAAAGGATGAATCTGTGGACTCGTCGTACCTTATAGAAGAAAAGTAAATTTATGCTTACCTGATAAATTGATTTCTTCTATGGTACGACGAGTCCACGGCCCACCCTGTCATTTTAAGACAGATTATATTTTTTGATTTTAAACTTCAGTCACCTCTGCACCTTTTTAGTTTCTCCTTTTTTTTCCTGTACCTTCGGTCGAATGACTGGGGGGTGGAGCTAAGGGAGGAGCTATATAGACAGCACTGCCGTGGTGCTCTTTGCCACTTCCTGTTAGCAGGAGGATAATATCCCACAAGTAAAGGATGAATCCGTGGACTCGTCGTACCGTAGAAGAAATCAATTTATCAGGTAAGCATAAATTTACTTTTTTCTTATACAATACATGAAAACCATGGATCCTCGTATTGTATACAGAATGATTTATCGTTGTCTCTTCTATTGATAAAATAATGTATAAGGGTATCTTTTGATATGAGTTCTGTAAAGCATAATAAAAATGTAGTTCCCCTAAGTCCGTAACATTTTCTAAATTTTACAAAGGTTAAACCAGAGTATATTAGTGCAAATAGTAAATCTCGTCTAAGAGAGAGAAAGAAAGAGAAGAAGGGAAAGAGAAAGGCAGCAAGGAGGGGAAGGGAGAGGAGGGAAAAAAGGGGGGGGAGGTAAATTCCTGTATAGGAAGAGAAGTGGGCATCAGAAGCATATGTTGTGATGATTATATTGTATTTTGCCAGGATGCCATCATCATTTCATGGATCACCAATCTATGTGTTTTTAAATAGTGATATCTCTCAAGGGTCAGGATATCAGATACCAGAGCTCTCCACTCCTCTGTTGAGGGGATTGTTTGAGTTTTCCAGTATTTCGGGATAAGTTTTTTAGCAGCCGTAAGCATAAGAAGTAGCAGTGGTTGCTTGCCTAGGCCGATCAGTTTGGGCAGTGAAAGGAATAGGATAGATTCCAGATTGCAGGGAATCTGAACCGAAACAATCTCAGAGATATCTGTAAAGATGTCTGTCCAGAATCTCACCAGCCTTGGGCATGACCACCATACGTGGAGAGGAGTGCCTTCTTCCCCGCAACCTCTCCAACATGTGCTGCTAAGTGAGGGATATATTTTGTGTAAACGTTTTGGAGTTAGGTACCACCTGCATTTGAATTTTAAATGGATTTCCTGGATTGTGCGGAGACTGATGACTGTTTAATTAATTTAAAAGCTTTAGACCATGTCTCTGCATCAATTTCATGGTTGATTTCCCTATTCCAGGCATGGGTATAAGATGTGAGAGTTAAAGAATCCGAGTTAATTAATATTTTGTATAATTTGGAAATAAGATGAGCAGGGATTGACAAGATGCATAATTTTTCAAAGGCTGTGGTTTCCCTACCTAAATCTTTTTTTATGCTTGTGGTGAGAAATAAAGTGTACCAATTGGTGGTAGTGAAGCCAAGAGGAGAAAATCTCACCATGGGCCTCCCTCATGACAGTTTGTGTTTTGAAAACACTGTTTTCTGTGGCAAAATGGATAGATCCTGTTTTTAGGCTATAAGGTTGCTTTATAGAAAAACCCAGACGATGGTACGGGAGTTCTACATGCTCAATGATGAGCGGAGCGTGTTTAGATGATATATGTGTGCTAGTGGAAAGGATTTTATCCCATTTTGAAAGCTGTAATGTGAAATTTGTGCACGGTTTTGGGTCTTTCTTGAGGTAAAGTCTAATCCAACGTTGCTACGTTGTTTAATCTAAAGATTTGTCTATCTATTTGTATCCAAGCCTTACTGTTGGTGTTGTGTGCCCATTCGACTATATGTTGGAGTGTAATGGCGTGCTTGTATGCCAGCAAGTTTGGGACCCCCAGTCCTCCATTGTCTCTAGAGAGGTACATGTTTTTTTTGGGAATTCTGGGCCTGGATCCTGCCCAAATATACTGCTCAAATGATTTTTGTAACTGTTCGACATATCCGTCAAGCAGCGGAATGGGCAGGGTCTGAAATATGTACAATATTCGTGGGAGGATATTCAGTTTTAGAACCCCGATTCTGCCAAGCCATGAAAGTTGTTTCCATATCGATAAGTCTTGTATTATTTCGTTTTTTATTGTGATGTAGTGAAATTTTATATAGATCTTGCAAATAAGGAGTCAGATAGATCCCTAAATATTTCAATTTTTGCTGTGCAATGGGAATATTGTATTTGTTTCTTAAGTGTTGTGTGATCTTCAGATTGGTGTTTATATTTAAAATTTCTGATTTGGTGATGTTTAATTGGAAGTTTGAAATCCTGCTGAATCGGCTTAGTTCAGCAAGGAGTTCTGGAATGGAGGTCTCCGTGTCTGTGAGTGAAAACAACGCATCATCAGCATAAAGAGCTTGTTTGTATTAAGTATCTCCTATAATAAGCCCCTTAATCCCATTGTTATTTCTAATTTTTTTGAGCCAGAACCTCAATAGATATGGCAAAAAGCAATGAAGATAGTGGACAACCCTGCCTGGTGCCATTGTTAATGTTAAAAGAGTCGGAAAGTGTGCCATTGATTCTTATTCTAGTGTTTGGGTTGGAATAAAGGGCTAAGGACATAGTCAAAAAGGGTTCTGGGAATCCCATCTCCACCATTGCCCTGCAAAGAAAAAGTGAAGGTTTTTTTTTATTTTTTTTGGGGGGAGGGAGGGCTTTTTATTTTGATAGGGCTATTAGATTAGGAGTAATTCATTTTTATTTTTGATCATTTCTTTTTTTATTTTGTGTAATTTAGTGTTTAATTTTTTTGTAATTTAGATAACAAAATACATTTAATTTATTTAATTTTATTGTAATGTTAGGTGTTAGTGTAACTCAGGTTATGTTTTATTTTACAGGTAAGTTTGTATTAATTTTAACTAGGTAGCTAGTAAATAGTTAATAACTATTTACTAACTAGTCTACCTAGTTAAAATAAATACAAACTTACCTGTGAAATAAAAATAAAACCTAAGCTAGCTACAATGTAACTATTAGCAGGGCGTATGATTACCCAAAAAATGAACTCGCCCACTGGGCGAGTAACTGAAAAAAATTACCAGGCCGCAAGAACATTTACTCGCCCGTGCGCATCTGCATATGTGTACATTATACATTAAAAAGGACAAAAGACACCTTGTTGTTATAATCTCACAAACCTGTATTCTTTATTTTTGTATACATTCCTGACATTTATCCAATTATACAATCATTGAACTACAGAATAGTGCAAAATTAGACTTTTAGTGAACTAGTAGTGATATATTTTAAGCAAATATTGAAAATAAAATTAGTAACTGAGCCTCAGTCATTGTATTGAAGTCAATACAGAAAGTACCTGATCTATGCTGCACATGAAACATTGTTGAAACTGTTAACAGATGTCAGTCTGAGTCAGAGTGCTCTTGGAAGTTCAACTCACAATCATAAACCTCATTAAGTCTTGACACCTCAAACTCTTCTGCTTGCTCCTCATCATTTTCAAGATGATCAAAAGGGATTGGAACCTCTGCAACCTCAGCAATTACTAAATTTGATGTTTCATTTGTAGACCTTTTGTATCTGACATTTTCTCTTTCTTGGTCCTGCTGTTGCCCAATGCCTTACTGCATCACTTGGATCAAATTGATCTACTGGTGCAGAATGAAGGTTTACAATCATTAAATCTGACAATGTTGAAGTTATGAGGGCGGGGCGCCAGTCACTTTTGATCATCTTCATTTTGGAAAAGCCTCTTTCACATTCTGATGTGCTGACTGGCAAAGTTAGGATCAAGTCCATCAAACTCAGAAGATGGCCACATTTATCTCCGAATTCTCTGTTGAGTTCAGGCCAGGTGACCGTTTTCAGCTTCTTCTCCCAGTCATTCTTGTTATATAAACTAGTCTTTAGAACTGTCCATTCATTCACTATTTTCCTACAACTAACACCCTGTGCCTCTAGTACTGGTTGAAACTGACTGATCAGAGTTCCAATGTCTTCATTGCCAAAGACTGGAAGAAAGAAAACAAGAAATTCCTTGCAAACACGTTTGATGCATATTTTTTTGTTCTACTAGAATTAAACTATACTAATTAGGACATATTAAACAAAATATATGTAATTCAATAACATCTTTTTGTTTAATATGTCCTAATAATATTTTACATTAGAGAACATCTGATCTCTAATTAATTACATTTTAAATGTAGAAATACCTTTTGAGTTTTCTTTGTCAGGCCATGTTTTGAAGGATGTCACCGATGTTGCCTGAAGAACTCCTTCAAAGCGATCTTCAAAGCTGGACTGTATTGCTTCCAGAAACTTCTTTTTTGAACTCTTGAAGGCATCATTCTTTCCTTTCAACTCAACTCCTTCAAACCTAGCTGTGCCTTCTTCATCATACTGAATAGAATGAAGAAGTGACCCAGGTACAGGCCTGGAACATATATGAACATAAGAACAAAACCTCTTATAGAACAAAACAAAAAAGTACATACCTCTCTTTCAGAGCGATCAGTATTTTTTTTGTCACTTCCAAACTGTTGTGGACATCTGCAACACTTGCATTTCGGTTCTGAAGAGTGTTGGACAAGTTGCATAGCTGTAAAAGCACATCATACATGAAGCAAGCATACTGGACCATTGACAGACTTTTAGCAGCTCTGTAAAAGCATCTGGCCTTTGCTTGCTGTTCTCCTCTCACACCTTTTGTATCAGGAGATTGGATCTCTCTCTCTCTCTCTCTCTCTCTCTCGAAAGAGGGAGGGAGGGAGAGCTAGAGAAAGAGGGAGGGAGAGTGAATGAGAGCAGCACAGGAGAGATAAAGGGAATTAAAGGTAGGGGGAAAGGGACAGATAGGGAGGAACAGGAGTGGGGAGGGTGAAATGGAGGGGAGAGAAAGGGGGCTTGAGAGACATTGGGAGAAAGGGAACGCTGGAGAGATAGAGAGAGCAGAGGGAAGGGGCAGAGGTCTACATACCAGATCAAGATGTTGTATGATTGCTTTGTAACCTTTGAGGAAATGGTAAAGTGCACGCCAGAAGTGGCCTACCCATCGTGTCCCATCTGCTCGTGTAGGCAATAGTGTCCTCATTTTCAAAGAAGCATAGCTGTTCTTAAGATTTGCACGGTTGAGTGCCGACTTGTGATAAAATAAATATAAGCCTAGAAGTAGATCCTTTAACTTCTGATGACTCTCATTATTGGCTGCTGTGTCCCTGACACTGAGCTCCAAGCGGTGACTCATGCAGTGAATTGCAACAACATGCTTTCTCTGTCCTTTTAGTTTCTGCACAACTCCTCCATTTTTTCCTAGCATCACTGCTGCTCCATCAGTGCCTATTGCAACTAGTTTCTCCTTCCACGACTGGTCAAGGTGTTGTGTAACTTCTGCATTTACTGCCTGAGAAATTGTTTCAGCATCAGCCTTTTCAACTGACTGCAAAGCCATAAATATTTTCTTCCTCCACCACTGAACCATCACACAAGACTGCAAGAAACTTGGCAGCTGCATATTTTGTTTTTGTATGTTTTCTTTCTTCCTGTGCAATAAAGTGTACAAATGACCGTGCTGATATGGCATTAAGATAGGTATCTCCCAAACCCTTAATTTTGTCAAGTCTGTAGAAACAAAATAGAGATAAAAATTAGCATTTTGTATAGAAAGTAATATAAACTAAGCAGACAGTTAGGGAAAAGCCAAACACACTTTATACAGTAAAAGCATACACTTACTTGCACAAATCTGGAAAGTCAGAGAAAGGCCTTGATTTAATGGCAAGGAGATGAGCGTTGCGAAACAGTAGTTTTAGTTTCTCTGTCTGTGCCTTTGTCATGGTAGCGATTGCCTGTCCAGCAGGTGTTTCAGTCTGCTTTAATTTCCGGTTTGACTCACACTAGACACTCCAGAGATGCCCTGATGACAGCTCATGTAATCGAATACCTTCAAGTTTAATTGTGCTGGTACCTTCCACAAATGCATTCAGTTTGTTTGAAAATGCCTGGCATACACTACCTAGCATAACCTGTTTTGAGCTGTTGTACACAAGCCACTCTCTCTCTTTTCACCCTTATCATTAATCATCCAGCTGTCTTTTAATTGTCTCTCTCTCTTTTCCTTTTCATATTGTCTGTCCCTTTCTCTCTTTTCTGCATCATCTACCTTCTTCTTCTTTGATGGTTCACTGACATAATTAAGATAGCGCCACATCATATAGCCATCACTTTGAAAAGGAACAGGAATTATCAGTTAGTCTGCAAAATATATGTAAATCTGAGCAGCAGTGTCTGCTACCGGTATTCTGCTCCCAAAAAAATAGTGCGTATGCTGTGACATTGCTATGGTAACTTCCAGAAGCATGGTCGGTATGTCAAAAAAATATAGAGTAATGCAAACCTGAGCAGCACTTTCTTTCATTATTTCCGCTGGTATTGTAGTCCATACAAAATTGTGCATCAGCTGCAACATCGCTAACAAGGTGCCCCACAAAACATAAAGCATCTGCGGTTAACGAGGATGTTTGCTGTGACATCAATGTGATCCGGAACACAAGCTTGTATCAATGCTCCCAAATAAAAGTGCGTATGCTCTCTAAAAATATAGTAACACCCTGATGTGACATCACTAACAATGGACAAGCTAGTATTAAGGCGCTGCGCTACTATTAAGGCGCTGCTGTAAACAAAATAGTGCGGCTGCAGTATTATGCAAAAAAAAGCTAGGACA
Organism: Bombina bombina; assembly: GCF_027579735.1. NCBI lineage: Eukaryota > Metazoa > Chordata > Amphibia > Anura > Bombinatoridae > Bombina > Bombina bombina. Next base: position 480,085,271 of record NC_069503.1, on the reverse strand, counting down.
CAATATTATGCCCCCCAAAAAATAGTGCAAATCTGCCAATGGTGAGATCGCCAGCCGGGCTGGTAAATTGTAAATTTTACTTGCCCGCAGGAAGACTTCGTCTTCGCTTCATACCTTTTCCAAATTTTACAAATTTGATACTTTTGCTTCTTCGAAGGCTATTTTTGGGAGAAAAGTTCTTCAAGCAGTGGTGTGCCTTCTGTTTAGCCATCTGTCTTGTCCCTCCCGTTCATCCGTGTCGTGTAGCTTTGGTATTGTATCCCACAAGTAAAGGATGAATCTGTGGACTCGTCGTACCTTATAGAAGAAAAGTAAATTTATGCTTACCTGATAAATTGATTTCTTCTATGGTACGACGAGTCCACGGCCCACCCTGTCATTTTAAGACAGATTATATTTTTTGATTTTAAACTTCAGTCACCTCTGCACCTTTTTAGTTTCTCCTTTTTTTTCCTGTACCTTCGGTCGAATGACTGGGGGGTGGAGCTAAGGGAGGAGCTATATAGACAGCACTGCCGTGGTGCTCTTTGCCACTTCCTGTTAGCAGGAGGATAATATCCCACAAGTAAAGGATGAATCCGTGGACTCGTCGTACCGTAGAAGAAATCAATTTATCAGGTAAGCATAAATTTACTTTTTTCTTATACAATACATGAAAACCATGGATCCTCGTATTGTATACAGAATGATTTATCGTTGTCTCTTCTATTGATAAAATAATGTATAAGGGTATCTTTTGATATGAGTTCTGTAAAGCATAATAAAAATGTAGTTCCCCTAAGTCCGTAACATTTTCTAAATTTTACAAAGGTTAAACCAGAGTATATTAGTGCAAATAGTAAATCTCGTCTAAGAGAGAGAAAGAAAGAGAAGAAGGGAAAGAGAAAGGCAGCAAGGAGGGGAAGGGAGAGGAGGGAAAAAAGGGGGGGGAGGTAAATTCCTGTATAGGAAGAGAAGTGGGCATCAGAAGCATATGTTGTGATGATTATATTGTATTTTGCCAGGATGCCATCATCATTTCATGGATCACCAATCTATGTGTTTTTAAATAGTGATATCTCTCAAGGGTCAGGATATCAGATACCAGAGCTCTCCACTCCTCTGTTGAGGGGATTGTTTGAGTTTTCCAGTATTTCGGGATAAGTTTTTTAGCAGCCGTAAGCATAAGAAGTAGCAGTGGTTGCTTGCCTAGGCCGATCAGTTTGGGCAGTGAAAGGAATAGGATAGATTCCAGATTGCAGGGAATCTGAACCGAAACAATCTCAGAGATATCTGTAAAGATGTCTGTCCAGAATCTCACCAGCCTTGGGCATGACCACCATACGTGGAGAGGAGTGCCTTCTTCCCCGCAACCTCTCCAACATGTGCTGCTAAGTGAGGGATATATTTTGTGTAAACGTTTTGGAGTTAGGTACCACCTGCATTTGAATTTTAAATGGATTTCCTGGATTGTGCGGAGACTGATGACTGTTTAATTAATTTAAAAGCTTTAGACCATGTCTCTGCATCAATTTCATGGTTGATTTCCCTATTCCAGGCATGGGTATATGATGTGAGAGTTAAAGAATCCAAGTTAATTAATATTTTGTATAATTTGGAAATAAGATGAGCAGGGATTGACAAGATGCATAATTTTCCCTACCTAAATCTTTTTTATGCTTGTGGTGAGAAATAAAGTGTACCAATTGGTGGTAGTGAAGCCAAGAGGAGAAAATCTCACCATGGGCCTTCCTCATGACAGTTTGTGTTTTTAGGCTATAAGGTTGCTTTATAGAAAAACCCAGACGATGGTACGGGAGTTCTACATGCTCAATGATGAGCGGAGCGTGTTTAGATGATATATGTGTGCTAGTGGAAAGGATTTTATCCCATTTTGAAAGCTGTAATGTGAAATTTGTGCACGGTTTTGGGTCTTTCTTGAGGTAAAGTCTAATCCAACGTTGCTACGTTGTTTAATCTAAAGATTTGTCTATCTATTTGTATCCAAGCCTTACTGTTGGTGTTGTGTGCCCATTCGACTATATGTTGGAGTGTAATGGCGTGCTTGTATGCCAGCAAGTTTGGGACCCCCAGTCCTCCATTGTCTCTAGAGAGGTACATGTTTTTTTTTGGAATTCTGGGCCTGGATCCTGCCCAAATATACTGCTCAAATGATATTTGTAACTGTTCGACATATCCGTCAAGCAGCGGAATGGGCAGGGTCTGAAATATGTACAATATTCGTGGGAGGATATTCAGTTTTAGAACCCCGATTCTGCCAAGCCATGAAAGTTGTTTCCATATCGATAAGTCTTGTATTATTTCGTTTTTTATTGTGATGTAGTGAAATTTTATATAGATCTTGCAAATAAGGAGTCAGATAGATCCCTAAATATTTCAATTTTTGCTGTGCAATGGGAATATTGTATTTGTTTCTTAAGTGTTGTGTGATCTTCAGATTGGTGTTTATATTTAAAATTTCTGATTTGGTGATGTTTAATTGGAAGTTTGAAATCCTGCTGAATCGGCTTAGTTCAGCAAGGAGTTCTGGAATGGAGGTATCCGTGTCTGTGAGTGAAAACAACGCATCATCAGCATAAAGAGCTTGTTTGTATTAAGTATCTCCTATAATAAGCCCCTTAATCCCATTGTTATTTCTAATTTTTTTGAGCCAGAACCTCAATAGATATGGCAAAAAGCAATGAAGATAGTGGACAACCCTGCCTGGTGCCATTGTTAATGTTAAAAGAGTCGGAAAGTGTGCCATTGATTCTTATTCTAGTGTTTGGGTTGGAATAAAGGGCTAAGGACATAGTCAAAAAGGGTTCTGGGAATCCCATCTCCACCATTGCCCTGCAAAGAAAAAGGCAAGGTTTTTTTTATTTTTTTTGGGGGGAGGGAGGGCTTTTTATTTTGATAGGGCTATTAGATTAGGAGTAATTCATTTTTATTTTTGATCATTTCTTTTTTTATTTTGTGTAATTTAGTGTTTAATTTTTTTGTAATTTAGATAACAAAATACATTTAATTTAATTTATTTAATTTTATTGTAATGTTAGGTGTTAGTGTAACTCAGGTTATGTTTTATTTTACAGGTAAGTTTGTATTAATTTTAACTAGGTAGCTAGTAAATAGTTAATAACTATTTACTAACTAGTCTACCTAGTTAAAATAAATACAAACTTACCTGTGAAATAAAAATAAAACCTAAGCTAGCTACAATGTAACTATTAGCAGGGCGTATGATTACCCAAAAAATGAACTCGCCCACTGGGCGAGTAACTGAAAAAAATTACCAGGCCGCAAGAACATTTACTCGCCCGTGCGCATCTGCATATGTGTACATTATACATTAAAAAGGACAAAAGACACCTTGTTGTTATAATCTCACAAACCTGTATTCTTTATTTTTGTATACATTCCTGACATTTATCCAATTATACAATCATTGAACTACAGAATAGTGCAAAATTAGACTTTTAGTGAACTAGTAGTGATATATTTTAAGCAAATATTGAAAATAAAATTAGTAACTGAGCCTCAGTCATTGTATTGAAGTCAATACAGAAAGTACCTGATCTATGCTGCACATGAAACATTGTTGAAACTGTTAACAGATGTCAGTCTGAGTCAGAGTGCTCTTGGAAGTTCAACTCACAATCATAAACCTCATTAAGTCTTGACACCTCAAACTCTTCTGCTTGCTCCTCATCATTTTCAAGATGATCAAAAGGGATTGGAACCTCTGCAACCTCAGCAATTACTAAATTTGATGTTTCATTTGTAGACCTTTTGTATCTGACATTTTCTCTTTCTTGGTCCTGCTGTTGCCCAATGCCTTACTGCATCACTTGGATCAAATTGATCTACTGGTGCAGAATGAAGGTTTACAATCATTAAATCTGACAATGTTGAAGTTATGAGGGCGGGGCGCCAGTCACTTTTGATCATCTTCATTTTGGAAAAGCCTCTTTCACATTCTGATGTGCTGACTGGCAAAGTTAGGATCAAGTCCATCAAACTCAGAAGATGGCCACATTTATCTCCGAATTCTCTGTTGAGTTCAGGCCAGGTGACCGTTTTCAGCTTCTTCTCCCAGTCATTCTTGTTATATAAACTAGTCTTAAGAACTGTCCATTCATTCACTATTTCTCCAACATAGGTGTGTCCGGTCCACGGCGTCATCCTTACTTGTGGGATATTCTCTTCCCCAACAGGAAATGGCAAAGAGCCCAGCAAAGCTGGTCACATGATCCCTCCTAGGCTCCGCCTACCCCAGTCATTCTCTTTGCCGTTGTACAGGCAACATCTCCACGGAGATGGCTTAGAGTTTTTTAGTGTTTAACTGTAGTTTTTATTATTCAATCAAGAGTTTGTTATTTTGAAATAGTGCTGGTATGTACTATTTACTCAGAAACAGAAAAGAGATGAAGATTTCTGTTTGTATGAGGAAAATGATTTTAGCAACCGTCACTAAAATCCATGGCTGTTCCACACAGGACTGTTGAGAGCAATTAACTTCAGTTGGGGGAACAGTGAGCAGTCTCTTGCTGCTTGAGGTATGACACATTCTAACAAGACGATGTAATGCTGGAAGCTGTCATTTTCCCTCTGGGATCCGGTAAGCCATGTTTATTACGATTGTAAATAAGGGCTTCAAAAAGGGCTTATTAAGACTGTAGACTTTTTTTGGGCTAAATCGATTGATTATTAACACATATTTAGCCTTGAGGAATCATTTTATCTGGGTATTTTGATATAATAATATCGGCAGGCACTGTTTTAGACACCTTATTCTTTAGGGGCTTTCCCAAAGCATAGGCAGAGCCTCATTTTCGTGCCGGTGTTGCGCACTTGTTTTTGAGAGGCATGGCATGCAGTCGCATGTGAGAGGAGCTCTGATACTTAGAAAAGACTTTCTGAAGGCGTCATTTGGTATCGTATTCCCCTTGGGGCTTGGTTGGGTCTCAGCAAAGCAGATACCAGGGACTGTAAAGGGGTTAAAGTTCAAAACGGCTCCGGTTCCGTTATTTTAAGGGTTAAAGCTTCCAAATTTGGTGTGCAATACTTTTAAGGCTTTAAGACACTGTGGTGAAAATTTGGTGAATTTTGAACAATTCCTTCATGTTTTTCGCATTTGCAGTAATAAAGTGTGTTCAGTTTAAAATTTAAAGTGACAGTAACGGTTTTATTTTAAAACGTTTTTTGTACTTGTTATCAAGTTTATGCCTGTTTAACATGTCTGAACTACCAGATAGACTGTGTTCTGAATGTGGGGAAGCCAGAATTCCTATTCATTTAAATAAATGTGATTTATGTGACAATGACAATGATGCCCAAGATGATTCCTCAAGTGAGGGGAGTAAGCATGGTACTGCATCATTCCCTCCTTCGTCTACACGAGTCTTGCCCACTCAGGAGGCCCCTAGTACATCTAGCGCGCCAATACTCCTTACTATGCAACAATTAACGGCTGTAATGGATAATTCTGTCAAAAACATTTTAGCCAAAATGAACACTTATCAGCGTAAGCGCGACTGCTCTGTTTTAGATACTGAAGAGCATGACGACGCTGATATTAATATTTCTGAAGGGCCCCTAACTCAGTCTGATGGGGCCAGGGAGGTTTTGTCTGAGGGAGAAATTACTGATTCAGGGAACATTTCTCAACAAGCTGAACCTGATGTGATTGCATTTAAATTTAAGTTGGAACATCTCCGCATTCTGCTTAAGGAGGTATTATCCACTCTGGATGATTGTGACAAGTTGGTCATCCCAGAGAAACTATGTAAAATGGACAAGTTCCTAGAGGTGCCGGGGCTCCCAGAAGCTTTTCCTATACCCAAGCGGGTGGCGGACATTGTTAATAAAGAATGGGAAAGGCCCGGTATTCCTTTCGTCCCTCCCCCCATATTTAAAAAATTGTTTCCTATGGTCGACCCCAGAAAGGACTTATGGCAGACAGTCCCCAAGGTCGAGGGAGCGGTTTCCACTTTAAACAAACGCACCACTATACCCATAGAGGATAGTTGTGCTTTCAAAGATCCTATGGATAAAAAATTAGAAGGTTTGCTTAAAAAGATGTTTGTTCAGCAGGGTTACCTTCTACAACCAATTTCATGCATTGTCCCTGTCGCTACAGCCGCATGTTTCTGGTTCGATAAGCTGATAAAGGCGGTCGACAGTGATTCTCCTCCTTATGAGGAGATTATGGACAGAATCAATGCTCTCAAATTGGCTAATTCTTTCACCCTAGACGCCACTTTGCAATTGGCTAGGTTAGCGGCTAAGAATTCTGGGTTTGCTATTGTGGCGCGCAGAGCGCTTTGGTTGAAATCTTGGTCGGCTGATGCGTCTTCCAAGAACAAGCTACTTAACATTCCTTTCAAGGGGAAAACGCTGTTTGGCCCTGACTTGAAAGAGATTATCTCGGATATCACTGGGGGTAAGGGCCACGCCCTTCCTCAGGATCGGCCTTTCAAGGCAAAAAATAAACCTAATTTTCGTCCCTTTCGTAGAAACGGACCAGCCCAAAGTGCTCCGTCCTCTAAGCAAGAGGGTAATACTTCTCAAGCCAAGCCAGCTTGGAGACCAATGCAAGGCTGGAACAAGGGAAAGCAGGCCAAGAAACCTGCCACTGCTACCAAGACAGCATGAAATGTTGGCCCCCGATCCGGGACCGGATCTGGTGGGGGGCAGACTCTCTCTCTTCGCTCAGGCTTGGGCAAGAGATGTTCTGGATCCTTGGGCGCTAGAAATAGTCTCCCAAGGTTATCTTCTGGAATTCAAGGGACTTCCCCCAAGGGGGAGGTTCCACAGGTCTCAGTTGTCTTCAGACCACATAAAAAGACAGGCATTCTTACATTGTGTAGAAGACCTGTTAAAAATGGGAGTGATTCATCCCGTTCCATTAAGAGAACAAGGGATGGGGTTCTACTCCAATCTGTTTATAGTTCCCAAAAAAGAGGGAACGTTCAGACCAATCTTAGATCTCAAGATCTTAAACAAGTTTCTCAAGGTTCCATCGTTCAAGATGGAAACCATTCGAACTATTCTTCCTTCCATCCAGGAAGGTCAATTCATGACCACGGTGGATTTAAAGGATGCGTATCTACATATTCCTATCCACAAGGAACATCATCGGTTCCTGAGGTTCGCATTCCTGGACAAACATTACCAGTTCGTGGCGCTTCCTTTCGGATTAGCCACTGCTCCAAGGATTTTCACAAAGGTACTAGGGTCCCTTCTAGCTGTGCTAAGACCAAGGGGCATTGCTGTAGTACCTTACTTGGACGACATTCTGATTCAAGCGTCGTCCCTTCCTCAAGCAAAGGCTCACACGGACATTGTCCTGGCCTTTCTCAGATCTCACGGATGGAAAGTGAACGTGGAAAAGAGTTCTCTATCTCCGTCAACAAGGGTTCCCTTCTTGGGAACAATAATAGACTCCTTAGAAATGAGGATTTTTCTGACAGAGGCCAGAAAAACAAAACTTCTAGACTCTTGTCGGATACTCCATTCCGTTCCTCTTCCTTCCATAGCTCAGTGCATGGAAGTGATCGGGTTGATGGTAGCGGCAATGGACATAGTTCCTTTTGCACGCATTCATCTAAGACCATTACAACTGTGCATGCTCAGTCAGTGGAATGGGGACTATACAGACTTGTCTCCGAAGATACAAGTAAATCAGAGGACCAGAGACTCACTCCGTTGGTGGCTGTACCTGGACAACCTGTCACGAGGGATGACATTCCGCAGACCAGAGTGGGTCATTGTCACGACCGACGCCAGTCTGATGGGCTGGGGCGCGGTCTGGGGATCCCTGAAAGCTCAGGGTCTTTGGTCTCGGGAAGAATCTCTTCTACCGATAAATATTCTGGAACTGAGAGCGATATTCAATGCTCTCAAGGCTTGGCCTCAGCTAGCGAGGGCCAAGTTCATACGGTTTCAATCAGACAACATGACAACTGTTGCGTACATCAACCATCAGGGGGGAACAAGGAGTTCCCTGGCGATGGAAGAAGTGACCAAAATCATTCTATGGGCGGAGTCTCACTCCTGCCACCTGTCTGCTATCCACATCCCAGGAGTGGAAAATTGGGAAGCGGATTTTCTGAGTCGTCAGACATTGCATCCGGGGGAGTGGGAACTCCATCCGGAAATCTTTGCCCAAGTCACTCAGCTGTGGGGCATTCCAGACATGGATCTGATGGCCTCTCGTCAGAACTTCAAAGTTCCTTGCTACGGGTCCAGATCCAGGGATCCCAAGGCGGCTCTAGTGGATGCACTGGTAGCACCTTGGACCTTCAAACTAGCTTATGTGTTCCCGCCGTTTCCTCTCATCCCCAGGCTGGTAGCCAGGATCAATCAGGAGAGGGCGTCGGTGATCTTGATAGCTCCTGCGTGGCCACGCAGGACTTGGTACGCAGATCTGGTGAATATGTCATCGGCTCCTCCTTGGAAGCTACCTTTGAGACGAGACCTTCTTGTTCAGGGTCCGTTCGAACATCCGAATCTGGTTTCACTCCAGCTGACTGCTTGGAGATAGAACGCTTGATCTTATCGAAGCGAGGATTCTCAGATTCTGTTATCGATACTCTTGTTCAGGCCAGAAAGCCTGTAACTAGAAAGATTTACCACAAAATTTGGAAAAAATATATCTGTTGGTGTGAATCTAAAGGATTCCCTTGGGACAAGGTTAAGATTCCTAGGATTCTATCCTTCCTTCAAGAAGGATTGGAAAAAGGATTATCTGCAAGTTCCCTGAAGGGACAGATTTCTGCCTTGTCTGTGTTACTTCACAAAAAGCTGGCCGCTGTGCCAGATGTTCAAGCCTTTGTTCAGGCTCTGGTTAGAATCAAGCCTGTTTACAAACCTTTGACTCCTCCTTGGAGTCTCAATTTAGTTCTTTCAGTTCTTCAGGGGGTTCCGTTTGAACCCTTGCATTCCGTTGATATTAAGTTATTATCTTGGAAAGTTTTGTTTTTAGTTGCAATTTCTTCTGCTAGAAGAGTTTCAGAATTATCTGCTCTGCAGTGTTCTCCTCCTTATCTGGTGTTCCATGCAGATAAGGGGGTTTTACGTACTAAACCTGGTTTTCTTCCAAAAGTTGTTTCTAACAAAAACATTAACCAGGAGATTATCGTACCTTCTCTGTGTCCGAAACCAGTTTCAAAGAAGGAACGTTTGTTGCACAATTTGGATGTTGTTCGCGCTCTAAAATTCTATTTAGATGCTACAAAGGATTTTAGACAAACATCTTCCTTGTTTGTTGTTTATTCCGGTAAAAGGAGAGGTCAAAAAGCAACTTCTACCTCTCTCTCTTTTTGGATTAAAAGCATCATCAGATTGGCTTACGAGACTGCCGGACGGCAGCCTCCCGAAAGAATCACAGCTCATTCCACTAGGGCTGTGGCTTCCACATGGGCCTTCAAGAACGAGGCTTCTGTTGATCAGATATGTAGGGCAGCGACTTGGTCTTCACTGCACACTTTTACCAAATTTTACAAGTTTGATACTTTTGCTTCTTCTGAGGCTATTTTTGGGAGAAAGGTTTTGCAAGCCGTGGTGCCTTCCATTTAGGTGACCTGATTTGCTCCCTCCCTTCATCCGTGTCCTAAAGCTTTGGTATTGGTTCCCACAAGTAAGGATGACGCCGTGGACCGGACACACCTATGTTGGAGAAAACAGAATTTATGTTTACCTGATAAATTACTTTCTCCAACGGTGTGTCCGGTCCACGGCCCGCCCTGGTTTTTTTTTAATCAGGTCTGATAATTTATTTTCTTTAACTACAGTCACCACGGTACCATATGGTTTCTCCTATGCAAATATTCCTCCTTAACGTCGGTCGAATGACTGGGGTAGGCGGAGCCTAGGAGGGATCATGTGACCAGCTTTGCTGGGCTCTTTGCCATTTCCTGTTGGGGAAGAGAATATCCCACAAGTAAGGATGACGCCGTGGACCGGACACACCGTTGGAGAAAGTAATTTATCAGGTAAACATAAATTCTGTTTTTCCTACAACTAACACCCTGTGCCTCTAGTACTGGTTGAAACTGACTGATCAGAGTTCCAATGTCTTCATTGCCAAAGACTGGAAGAAAGAAAACAAGAAATTCCTTGCAAACACGTTTGATGCATATTTTTTTGTTCTACTAGAATTAAACTATACTAATTAGGACACAGGGCCTATGATTACCCAAAAACTGAACTCGCCCATTGGGCGAGTAACTGCCAAAAATTACCAGCCCGCAGGAAAATTTACTCGCCCGTGCGCATTCTGCATATGTGTACATTATACATTTAAAAGGACAAAAGACACCTTGTTGTTATAATCTCACAAACCTGTATTCTTTATTTTTGTATACATTCCTGACATTGGTCCAATTATACAGTCATTGAACTATGGAATAGTGCGAAATTAGACTTTTAGTGAACTAGTATTGAAATATTTTAAGCAAATTTGAAAATAAAATTAGTAACTGAGCCTCAGCCATTGTATTGAAGTCAATACAGAAAGTAACTGATCTATGCTGCACATGAAACATTGTTGAAACTGTTAACAGATGTCAATCTGAGTCAGAGTGCTCTGGGAAGTTCAACTCACAATCATAAACCTCATTAAGTCTTGACACCTCAAACTCTTCTGCTTGCTCCTCATCATTTTCAAGATGATCAAAAGGGATTGGAACCTCTGCAACCTCAGCAATTACTAAATTTGATGTTTCATTTGTAGACCTTTTGTATGTGACATTTCTCTTTCTCCAACATAGGTGTGTCCGGTCCACGGCGTCATCCTTACTTGTGGGATATTCTCTTCCCCAACAGGAAATGGCAAAGAGCCCAGCAAAGCTGGTCACATGATCCCTCCTAGGCTCCGCCTACCCCAGTCATTCTCTTTGCCGTTGTACAGGCAACATCTCCACGGAGATGGCTTAGAGTTTTTTAGTGTTTAACTGTAGTTTTTATTATTCAATCAAGAGTTTGTTATTTTAAAATAGTGCTGGTATGTACTATTTACTCAGAAACAGAAAAGAGATGAAGATTTCTGTTTGTATGAGGAAAATGATTTTAGCACCGTAACTAAAATCCATGGCTGTTCCACACAGGACTGTTGAGAGCAATTAACTTCAGTTGGGGGAACAGTGTGCAGTCTCTTACTGCTTGAGGTATGACACATTCTAACAAGACGATGTAATGCTGGAAGCTGTCATTTTTCCCTATGGGATCCGGTAAGCCATGTTTATTACGATGGTAAATAAGGGCTTCATAAGGGCTTATTAATGATGGTAGACTTTTCTGGGCTAAATCGATTCGTTTTTAAAACATATTTAGCCTTGAGGAATCATTTTATCTGGGTATATTGATATTATAATATCGGCAGGCACTGTATTAGACACCTTATTTCTCTGGGGCTTTCCCAAAGCATAAGCAGAGCCTCATTTTCGCGCCGGTGTGGCGCACTTGTTTTTGAGAGGCATGGCATGCAGTCGCATGTGAGAGGAGCTCTGATACTTAGAAAAGGCTTTCTGAAGGCGTCATTTGGTATCGTATTCCCCTTTGGGTTTGGTTGGGTCTCAGCAAAGCAGATACCAGGGACTGTAAAGGGGTTAAAGTGTTAAAACGGCTCCGGTTCCGTTATTTTAAGGGTTAAAGCTTCCAAATTTGGTGTGCAATACTTTTATGGCTTTAAGACACTGTGGTGAAAATTTGGTGAATTTTGTACAATTCCTTCATGTTTTTTCGCAATTGCAGTAATAAAGTGTGTTCAGTTTAAAATTTAAAGTGACAGTAACGGTTTTATTTTAAAACGTTTTTTGTACTTTATTATCAAGTTTATGCCTGTTTAACATGTCTGAACTACCAGATAGACTGTGTTCTGAATGTGGGGAAGCCAGAATTCCTGTTCATTTAAATAAATGTGATTTATGTGATAATGACAATGATGCCCAAGATGATTCCTCAAGTGAGGGGAGTAAGCATGGTACTGCATCATTCCCTCCTTCGTCTACACGAGTCTTGCCCACTCAGGAGGCCCCTAGTACATCTAGCGCGCCAATACTCCTTACTATGCAACAATTAACGGCTGTAATGGATAATTCTGTCAAAAACATTTTAGCCAAAATGAACCCTTGTCAGCGTAAGCGTGGCTGCTCTGTTTTAGTTACTGAAGAGCATGACGACGCTGATATTAATATCTCTGAAGGGCCCCTAACCCAATCTGAGGGGGCCAGGGAGGTTTTGTCTGAGGGAGAAATTACTGATTCAGGGAACATTTCTCAACAGGCTGAACCTGATGTAATTGCATTTAAATTTAAGTTGGAACATCTCCGCATTCTGCTTAAGGAGGTATTATCCACTCTGGATGATTGTGAAAAGTTGGTCATCCCAGAGAAACTATGTAAAATGGACAAGTTCCTAGAGGTGCCGGAGCTCCCAGAAGCTTTTCCTATACCCAAGCGGGTGGCGGACATTGTTAATAAAGAATGGGAAAGGCCCGGTATTCCTTTCGTCCCTCCCCCCATATTTAAAAAATTGTTTCCTATGGTCGACCCCAGAAAGGACTTATGGCAGACAGTCCCCAAGGTCGAGGGAGCGGTTTCTACTTTAAACAAACGCACCACTATACCCATAGAGGATAGTTGTGCTTTCAAAGATCCTATGGATAAAAAATTAGAAGGTTTGCTTAAAAAGATGTTTGTTCAGCAGGGTTACCTTCTACAACCAATTTCATGCATTGTCCCTGTCACTACAGCCGCATGTTTCTGGTTTGATGAGCTGATAAAGGCGCTCGATAGTGATTCTCCTCCTTATGAGGAGATTATGGACAGAATCAATGCTCTCAAATTGGCTAATTCTTTCACCCTAGACGCCACTTTGCAATTGGCTAAGTTAGCGGCTAAGAATTCTGGGTTTGCTATTGTGGCGCGCAGAGCGCTTTGGTTGAAATCTTGGTCGGCTGATGCGTCTTCCAAGAACAAGCTACTAAACATTCCTTTCAAGGGGAAAACGCTGTTTGGCCCTGACTTGAAAGAGATTATCTCGGATATCACTGGGGGTAAGGGCCACGCCCTTCCTCAGGATCGGCCTTTCAAGGCGAAAAATAGACCTAATTTTCGTCCCTTTCGTAAAAACGGACCAGCCCAGAGTGCTACGTCCTCTAAGCAAGAGGGTAATACTTCTCAAGCCAAGCCAGCTTGGAGACCAATGCAAGGCTGGAACAAGGGAAAGCAGGCCAAGAAGCCTGCCACTGCTACCAAGACAGCATGAAATATTGGCCCCCGATCCGGGACCGGATCTGGTGGGGGGCAGACTCTCTCTCTTCGCTCAGGCTTGGGCAAGAGATGTTCTGGATCCTTGGGCGCTAGAAATAGTTTCCCAGGGTTATCTCCTGGAATTCAAGGGACTTCCCCCAAGGGGGAGGTTCCACAGGTCTCAGTTGTCTTCAGACCACATAAAAAGACAGGCGTTCTTACATTGTGTAGAAGACCTGTTAAAAATGGGAGTGATTCATCCTGTTCCAATAAGAGAACAAGGGATGGGGTTCTACTCCAATCTGTTCATAGTTCCCAAAAAAGAGGGAACGTTCAGACCAATCTTAGATCTCAAGATCTTAAACAAGTTTCTCAAGGTTCCATCTTTCAAGATGGAAACCATTCGAACTATTCTTCCTTCCATCCAGGAGGGTCAATTCATGACCACGGTGGATTTAAAGGATGCGTATCTACATATTCCTATCCACAAGGAACATCATCGGTTCCTAAGGTTTGCATTCCTGGACAAACATTACCAGTTCGTGGCGCTTCCTTTCGGATTAGCCACTGCTCCAAGGATTTTCACAAAGGTACTAGGGTCCCTTCTAGCGGTGCTAAGACCAAGGGGCATTGCAGTAGTACCTTACCTGGACGACATTCTGATTCAAGCGTCGTCCCTTCCTCAAGCAAAGGCTCACACGGACATTGTCCTGGCCTTTCTCAGATCTCACGGCTGGAAAGTGAACGTGGAAAAGAGTTCTCTATCCCCGTCAACAAGGGTTCCCTTCTTGGGAACAATTATAGACTCCTTAGAAATGAGGATCTTTCTAACAGAGGCCAGAAAAACAAAACTTCTAGACTCTTGTCGGATACTTCATTCCGTTCCTCTTCCTTCCATAGCTCAGTGCATGGAAGTGATCGGGTTGATGGTAGCGGCGATGGACATAGTTCCTTTTGCGCGCATTCATCTAAGACCATTACAACTGTGCATGCTCAGTCAGTGGAATGGGGACTATACAGACTTGTCTCCGAAGATACAAGTAAATCAGAGGACCAGAGACTCACTCCGTTGGTGGCTGTCCCTGGACAATCTGTCTCAAGGGATGACGTTCCGCAGACCAGAGTGGGTCATTGTCACGACCGACGCCAGTCTGATGGGCTGGGGCGCGGTCTGGGGATCCCTGAAAGCTCAGGGTCTTTGGTCTCGGGAAGAATCTCTTCTACCGATAAATATTCTGGAACTGAGAGCGATATTCAATGCTCTCAAGGCCTGGCCTCGGCTAGCGAGGACCAAGTTCATACGGTTTCAATCAGACAACATGACAACTGTTGCGTACATCAACCATCAGGGGGGAACAAGGAGTTCCCTAGCGATGGAAGAAGTGACCAAAATCATTCTATGGGCGGAGTCTCACTCCTGCCACCTGTCTGCTATCCACATCCCAGGAGTGGAAAATTGGGAAGCGGATTTTCTGAGTCGTCAGACATTGCATCCGGGGGAGTGGGAACTCCATCCGGAAATCTTTGCCCAAGTCACTCACCTGTGGGGCATTCCAGACATGGATCTGATGGCCTCTCGTCAGAACTTCAAAGTTCCTTGCTACGGGGCCAGATCCAGGGATCCCAAGGCGGCTCTAGTGGATGCACTAGTAGCACCTTGGACCTTCAAACTAGCTTATGTGTTCCCGCCATTTCCTCTCATCCCCAGGCTGGTAGCCAGGATCAATCAGGAGAGGGCGTCGGTGATCTTGATAGCTCCTGCGTGGCCACGCAGGACTTGGTATGCAGATCTGGTGAATATGTCATCGGCTCCACCTTGGAAGCTACCTTTGAGACGAGACCTTCTTGTTCAGGGTCCGTTCGAACATCCGAATCTGGTTTCACTCCAGCTGACTGCTTGGAGATTGAACGCTTGATTTTATCGAAGCGAGGATTCTCAGATTCTGTTATCAATACTCTTGTTCAGGCCAGAAAGCCTGTAACTAGAAAGATTTACCACAAAATTTGGAAAAAATATATCTGTTGGTGTGAATCTAAAGGATTCCCTTGGGACAAGGTTAAGATTCCTAGGATTCTATCCTTCCTTCAAGAAGGATTGGAAAAAGGATTATCTGCAAGTTCCCTGAAGGGACAGATTTCTGCCTTGTCGGTATTACTTCACAAAAAGCTGGCAGCTGTGCCAGATGTTCAAGCCTTTGTTCAGGCTCTGGTTAGAATCAAGCCTGTTTACAAACCTTTGACTCCTCCTTGGAGTCTCAATTTAGTTCTTTCAGTTCTTCAGGGGGTTCCGTTTGAACCCTTACATTCCGTTGATATTAAGTTATTATCTTGGAAAGTTTTGTTCTTAGTTGCGATTTCTTCTGCTAGAAGAGTCTCTGAACTATCTGCTCTGCAGTGTTCTCCTCCTTATCTGGTGTTCCATGCAGATAAGGTGGTTTTACGTACTAAACCTGGTTTTCTTCCAAAAGTTGTTTCTAACAAAAACATTAACCAGGAGATTATCGTACCTTCTCTGTGTCCGAAACCAGTTTCAAAGAAGGAACGTTTGTTGCACAATTTGGATGTTGTTCGCGCTCTAAAATTCTATTTAGATGCTACAAAGGATTTTAGACAAACATCTTCCTTGTTTGTTGTTTATTCAGGTAAAAGGAGAGGTCAAAAAGCAACTTCTACCTCTCTCTCTTTTTGGATTAAAAGCATCATCAGATTGGCTTACGAGACTGCCGGACGGCAGCCTCCCGAAAGAATCACAGCTCATTCCACTAGGGCTGTGGCTTCCACATGGGCCTTCAAGAACGAGGCTTCTGTTGATCAGATATGTAGGGCAGCGACTTGGTCTTCACTGCACACTTTTACCAAATTTTACAAGTTTGATACTTTTGCTTCTTCTGAGGCTATTTTTGGGAGAAAGGTTTTGCAAGCCGTGGTGCCTTCCATTTAGGTGACCTGATTTGCTCCCTCCCTTCATCCGTGTCCTAAAGCTTTGGTATTGGTTCCCACAAGTAAGGATGACGCCGTGGACCGGACACACCTATGTTGGAGAAAACAGAATTTATGTTTACCTGATAAATTTCTTTCTCCAACGGTGTGTCCGGTCCACGGCCCGCCCTGGTTTTTTAATCAGGTCTGATAATTTATTTTCTTTAACTACAGTCACCACGGTACCATATGGTTTCTCCTATGCAAATATTCCTCCTTAACGTCGGTCGAATGACTGGGGTAGGCGGAGCCTAGGAGGGATCATGTGACCAGCTTTGCTGGGCTCTTTGCCATTTCCTGTTGGGGAAGAGAATATCCCACAAGTAAGGATGACGCCGTGGACCGGACACACCGTTGGAGAAAGAAATTTATCAGGTAAACATAAATTCTGTTTTCTTGGTCCTGCTGTTGCCCAATGCCTTACTGCATCACTTGGATCAAATTGATCTACTGGTGCAGAATGAAGGTTTACAATCATTAAATCTGATAATGTTGAAGTTATGAGGGAGGAGCGCCAGTCACTTTTGATCATCTTCATTTTGGAAAAGCCTCTTTCACATTCTGATGTGCTGACTGGCAAGGTTAGGATCAAGTCCATCAAACTCAGAAGATGGCCACATTTATCTCCGAATTCTCTGTTGAGTTCAGGCCAGGTGACCGTTTTCAGCTTCTTCTCCCAGTCATTCTTGTTATACAAACTAGTCTTAAGAACTGTCCATTCATTCACTATTTCCCTACAACTAACACCCTGTGCCTCTAGTACTGGTTGAAACTGACTGGTCAGAGTTACAATGTCTTCATTGCCAAAGTCTGGAAGAAAGAAAACAAGAAATTCCTTGCAAACATGTTTGATGCATATTTTTTTTGCTCTACTAAAATAAACTATACTAATTAGGACATATTAAACAAAATAAATGTATATTTCATATTAAACAAAATATATGTAATTCATATATTTTTGTTTAATATGTCCTAATAATATTTTACATGATTAGAGAACATCTCTAATTACATTTTAAATGTAGAAATACCTTCTGAGTTTTCTTTGTCAGGCCATGTTTTGAAGGATGTCACCGATGTTGCCTGAAGAACTCCTTCTTCAATGTCTTCAAAGCGATCTTCAAAGCTGGACTGTATTGCTTCCAGAAACTTCTTTTTTGAACTCTTGAAGGCATCATTCTTTCCTTTCAACTCAACTCCTTCAAACCTTGCTGTGCCTTCTTCATCATACTGAATAGAATGAAGAAGTGACCCAGGTACAGGCCTGGAACATATATGAACATAAGAACAAAACCTCTTATAGAACAAAACAACAACAAAACAAAAAAGTACATACCTCTCTTTCAGAGCGATCAGTATTTTTTTTGTCACTTCCAAACTGTTGTGGACATCTGCAACACTTGCATTTCGGTTCTGAAGAGTGTTGGACAAGTTGCATAGCTGTAAAAGCACATCATACATGAAACAAGCATACTGGACCATTGACAGACTTGTAGCAGCTCTGTAAAAGCATCTAGCCTTTGCTTGCTGTTCTCCTCTCACACCTTTTGCATCAGGAGATTGGACCTAGAAATAAAGTAGTATACAATACATAATTCCCCATTGCTCATTTTTTATTCTTTCTTTCTTTCTCTCTCTCTCTCTCTCTCTCTCTCTCTCTCTCTCTCTCTCTCTCTCTATCTCTCTCTCTCTCTGGGATTTGGTTTCTCAATTTTGAGAGACAGAGAGAGGGAGGGAGAGCTAGAGAAAGGCAGAGAGAGTGAATGACAGCAGCACAGGAGAGATAAAAGGAATAAGAGGTAGGGGGAAAGGGACAGATAGTGAGGAACAGGAGTGGGGAGGGTGAAATGGAGGGAGAGAAAAGGGGGCTTGAGAGACATGGGGAGAAAGCAAGGGAAGGCTGGAGAGATAGAGATAGCAGAGGGAAGGGGCAGAGGTCTACATACCTGATCAAGATGTTGTATAATTGCTTTGTAACCTTTGAGGAAATGGTCAAGTGCACGCCAGAAGTGGCCTACCCATCGTGTCCCATCTGCTCGTGTAGGCAATAGTGGCCTCATTTTCAAAGAAGCATAGCTGTTCTTAAGATTTGCACGGTTGAGTGCTGACTTGTGATAAAATAAATATAACCCTAGAAGTAGATCCTTTAACTTCTGATGACTCTCATTATTGGCTGCTGTGTCCCTGACACTGAGCTCCAAGCGGTGACTCATGCAGTGAATTGCAACAACATGCTTTCTCTGTCCTTTTAGCTTCTGCACAACTCCTCCATTTTTTCCCAGCATCACTGCTGCTCCATCAGTGCCTATTGCAACTAGTTTCTCCTTCCACGACTGGTCAAGGTGTTGTGTAACTGCTGCATTTACTGCCTGAGAAATGGTTTCAGCATCAGCCTTTTCAACTGACTGCAAAGCCACAAATCTTGTGTGTACCTTGCCTTCTATTGCAAATCTAGCATAAATAATTTCTTCCTCCACCACTGCACTATCAACTGAACCATCACACAAGACTGCAACAAACTTGGCAGCTGCATATTTTCTTTTTGTATGTTTTCTTTCTTCCTGTGCAATAAAGTGTACAAATGACCGTGCTGATATGGCATTAAGATAGGTATCTCCCACATCCAGACCCTTCATTTTGTCAAGTCTGTAGAAACAAAATAGTCAAGAGATAAAAATTAGCATTTGGGATATAAAAAAGTAATATAAACCAAGCACACAGTTATAGGGAAAAGTCAAACAAATAAAAACATACACTTTACTTACTTGCACAAATCTGGAAAGTCAGAGAAAGGCCTCGATTTAATGGCAAGGAGATGAGCGTTGCGAAACAGTAGTTTCTCCAACATAGGTGTGTCCGGTCCACGGCGTCATCCTTACTTGTGGGATATTCTCTTCCCCAACAGGAAATGGCAAAGAGCCCAGCAAAGCTGGTCACATGATCCCTCCTAGGCTCCGCCTTCCCCAGTCATTCTCTTTGCCGTTGTACAGGCAACATCTCCACGGAGATGGCTTAGAGTTTTTTGGTGTTTAAATGTAGTTTTTATTCTTCAATCAAGAGTTTGTTATTTTAAAATAGTGCTGGTATGTACTATTTACTCTGAAACAGAAAAGAGATGAAGATTTCTGTTTGTAAGAGGAAAATGATTTTAGCAACCGTTACTAAAATCGATGGCTGTTTCCACACAGGACTGTTGAGAGGAATTAACTTCAGTTGGGGGAAACAGTGAGCAGACTTTTGCTGCTTGAGGTATGACACATTTCTAACATGACTTGGTAATGCTGGAAGCTGTCATTTTCCCTATGGGATCCGGTAAGCCATTTTTATTAAATATGAATAAAGGGCTTCACAAGGGCTTTAAAGACTGGTAGACATTTTTCTGGGCTAAAACGATTGATTTATAAGCATTTTTAATAGTTTATAGCTTTGAGGAGTTATTTTATTCTTGGGAATTATGTTGAATAACCGGCAGGCACTGTATTGGACACCTTTTTCTCTGGGGGCCTTCTCTAATCATAGGCAGAGCCTCATTTTCGCGCCACTAATGCGCAGTTGTTTTTGGGAAGCAAGGCATGCAGATGCATGTGTGAGGAGCTCAGATACATAGAAAAAGCTTACTGAAGGCGTCATTTGGTATCGTATTCCCCTCTGGGCTTGGTTGGGTCTCAGCAAAGCAGATACCAGGGACTGTATAGGGGTTAAATATAAAAACGGCTCCGGTTCCGTTATTTTAAGAGTTAAAGCTCAAATTTGGTGTGCAATACTTTTAAGGCTTTAAGACACTGTGGTGAAATTTTGGTGAATTTTGAACAATTCCTTCATACTTTTTCACATATTCAGTAATAAAGTGTGTTCAGTTTAAAATTTAAAGTGACAGTAACGGTTTTATTTTTAAACGTTTTTTGTACTTTGTTATCAAGTTTATGCCTGTTTAACATGTCTGAACTATCAGATAGACTATGTTCTGTATGTGAGGAAGCCAAGGTTCCTTCTCATTTAAATAGATGTGATGTATGTGACAAAAAATTTAGAGAAAATGATGCCCAAGATGATTCCTCAAGTGAGGGGAGTAAGCATGGTACTGCATCATCCCCTCCTTTGTCTACGCCAGTCTTGCCCACACAGGAGGCCCCTAGTACATCTAGTGTGCCAATACTCCTTACTATGCAACAATTAACGGCTGTAATGGATAATTCTATCAAAAACATTTTAGCCAAAATGCCCACTTATCAGCGGAAGCGCGACTGCTCTGTTTTAGAAAATACTGAAGAGCATGAGGACGCTGACGATAATGGTTCTGACATGCCCCTACACCAGTCTGAGGGGGCCAGGGAGGTTTTGTCTGAGGGAGAAATTTCAGATTCAGGGAAAATTTCTCAACAAGCTGAACCTGATGTGATTACATTCAAATTTAAATTGGAACATCTCCGCGCTCTGCTTAAGGAGGTGTTATCTACTCTGGATGATTGTGACAATTTGGTCATTCCAGAGAAATTATGTAAGATGGACAAGTTCCTAGAGGTCCCGGGGCCCCCCGAAGCTTTTCCTATACCCAATCGGGTGGCGGACATTGTAAACAAAGAATGGGAAAGGCCCGGCATACCTTTTGTCCCTCCCCCTATATTTAAGAAATTGTTTCCTATGGTCGACCCCAGAAAGGACTTATGGCAGACAGTCCCCAAGGTCGAGGGGGCGGTTTCTACTCTAAACAAACGCACCACTATCCCTATAGAAGATAGTTGTGCTTTCAAAGATCCTATGGATAAAAAATTAGAGGGTTTGCTTAAAAAGATGTTTGTTCAGCAAGGTTACCTTCTACAACGAATTTCATGCATTGTTCCTGTCACTACAGCAGCGTGTTTCTGGTTCGATGAACTAGAAAAGTCGCTCAATAAAGATTCTTCTTATGAGGAGATTTTGGACAGAATTCATGCTCTTAAATTGGCTAACTCTTTTACTTTAGACGCCACTTTGCAATTGGCTAGATTAGCGGCGAAAAATTCGGGATTTGCTATTGTGGCGCGCAGAGCGCTTTGGCTAAAATCTTGGTCAGCGGATGCGTCTTCCAAGAACAAATTGCTTAACATACCTTTCAAGGGGAAAACGCTGTTTGGCCCTGACTTGAAAGAGATTATTTCAGATATCACTGGGGGTAAGGGCCACGCCCTTCCTCAGGATAGGTCTTTTAAGGCTAAAAATAAACCAAATTTTCGTCCCTTTCGCAGAAACGGACCAGCTCCAAGTTCTACATCCTCTAAGCAAGAGGGTAATACTTCTCAAACCAAGCCAGCCTGGAGGCCAATGCAAGGCTGGAACAAAGGTAAGCAGGCCAAGAAACCTGCCACTGCTACCAAGACAGCATGAGATGTTGGCCCCCGATCCGGGACCGGATCTAGTGGGGGGCAGACTTTCTCTCTTCGCTCAGGCTTGGGCAAGAGATGTTCTGGATCCTTGGGCGCTAGAAATAGTCTCCCAAGGTTATCTTCTGGAATTCAAAGAGCTACCCCCAAGGGGGAGGTTCCACAGGTCTCAATTGTCTTCAGACCACATAAAAAGACAGGCATTCTTACATTGTGTAGAAGACCTGTTAAAAATGGGAGTGATTCATCCTGTTCCATTAGGAGAACAAGGGATGGGATTCTACTCCAATCTGTTCATAGTTCCCAAAAAAGAGGGAACATTCAGACCAATCTTAGATCTCAAGATCCTAAACAAATTTCTCAAGGTTCCATCGTTCAAAATGGAAACCATTCGGACAATTCTTCCTACCATCCAGGAAGGTCAATTCATGACCACGGTGGATTTAAAGGATGCGTATCTACATATTCCTATCCACAAGGAACATCATCGGTTCCTAAGGTTCGCCTTTCTGGACAAGCATTACCAGTTTGTGGCACTTCCATTCGGATTAGCCACTGCTCCAAGAATTTTCACAAAGGTACTAGGGTCCCTTCTAGCGGTGCTAAGACCAAGGGGCATTGCAGTAGTACCTTACTTGGACGACATACTGATTCAAGCGTCGTCCCTACCACAAGCAAAGGCTCATACGGACATTGTCCTGGCCTTTCTCAGATCTCACGGGTGGAAAGTGAACGTAGAAAAAAGTTATCTATCTCAGTCAACAAGAGTTCCCTTCTTGGGAACAATAATAGACTCCTTAGAAATGAGGATTTTTCTGACAGAGGCCAGAAAATCAAAACTTCTAAGCTCTTGTCAAGTACTTCATTCTGTTCTTCTTCCTTCCATAGCGCAGTGCATGGAAGTAATAGGTTTGATGGTCGCGGCAATGGACATAGTTCCTTTTGCGCGAATTCATCTGAGACCATTACAACTGTGCATGCTCAGTCAGTGGAATGGGGATTATACAGACTTGTCTCCGACGATACAAGTAGATCAGAGGACCAGAGATTCACTCCGTTGGTGGCTGACCCTGGACAACCTGTCACAGGGGATGAGCTTCCGCAGACCAGAGTGGGTCATTGTCACGACCGACGCCAGTCTGGTGGGCTGGGACGCGGTCTGGGAACCCCTGAAAGCTCAGGGTCTTTGGTCTCGGGAAGAATCTCTTCTCCCGATAAATATTCTGGAACTGAGAGCGATATTCAATGCTCTCAAGGCTTGGCCTCAGCTAGCAAAGGCCAAATTCATACGGTTTCAATCAGACAACATGACGACTGTTGCGTATATCAACCATCAGGGGGGAACAAGGAGTTCCCTGGCGATGGAAGAAGTGACCAAAATCATTCAATGGGCGGAGACTCACTCCTGCTACTTGTCTGCAATCCACATCCCAGGAGTGGAAAATTGGGAAGCGGATTTTCTGAGTCGTCAGACATTTCATTCGGGGGAGTGGGAACTCCATCCGGAAATCTTTGCCCAAATAACTCAATTGTGGGGCATTCCAGACATGGATCTGATGGCCTCTCGTCAGAACTTCAAGGTTCCTTGCTACGGGTCCAGATCCAGGGATCCCAAGGCGACTCTAGTAGATGCACTAGTAGCACCTTGGACCTTCAATCTAGCTTATGTATTCCCACCGTTTCCTCTCATCCCCAGGCTGGTAGCCAGGATCAATCAGGAGAGGGCATCGGTGATCTTGATAGCTCCTGCGTGGCCACGCAGGACTTGGTATGCAGACCTGGTGAATATGTCATCGGCTCCACCATGGAAGCTACCTTTGAGACAGGACCTTCTTGTTCAAGGTCCGTTCGAACATCCGAATCTGGCCTCACTCCAACTGACTGCTTGGAGATTGAACGCTTGATTTTATCAAAGCGAGGGTTCTCAGATTCTGTCATTGATACTCTTGTTCAGGCCAGAAAGCCTGTAACTAGAAAAATCTACCATAAAATATGGAAAAAATATATCTGTTGGTGTGAATCTAAAGGATGCCCATGGAACAAGATAACAATTCCTAAGATTCTATCCTTTCTTCAAGAAGGTTTGGAGAAAGGATTATCTGCAAGTTCTTTGAAGGGACAGATTTCTGCCTTATCTGTTTTACTTCACAAAAAGCTGGCGGCTGTGCCAGATGTTCAAGCTTTTGTTCAGGCTCTGGTTAGAATCAAGCCTGTTTACAAACCTTTGACTCCTCCTTGGAGTCTCAATTTAGTTCTTTCAGTTCTTCAGGGGGTTCCGTTTGAACCCCTACATTCCGTTGATTTCAAGTTATTATCTTGGAAAGTTTTGTTTTTGGTTGCAATTTCTTCTGCTAGAAGAGTTTCAGAGTTATCTGCTCTGCAGTGTTCTCCTCCTTATCTGGTGTTCCATGCAGATAAGGTGGTTTTGCGTACTAAACCTGGTTTTCTTCCGAAAGTTGTTTCTAACAAAAATATTAACCAGGAGATAGTCGTGCCTTCTTTGTGTCCGAATCCAGTTTCAAAGAAGGAACGTTTGTTGCACAATTTGGATGTAGTTCGTGCTCTAAAATTCTATTTAGAGGCTACAAAGGATTTCAGACAAACATCTTCCTTGTTTGTTGTTTATTCTGGTAAAAGGAGAGGTCAAAAAGCAACTTCTACCTCTCTCTCTTTTTGGCTTAAAAGCATCATCAGATTGGCTTATGAGACTGCCGGACGGCAGCCTCCTGAAAGAATCACAGCTCATTCCACTAGGGCCGTGGCTTCCACATGGGCCTTCAAGAACGAGGCTTCTGTTGATCAGATATGTAGGGCAGCGACTTGGTCTTCACTGCACACTTTTACTAAATTTTACAAATTTGATACTTTTGCTTCTTCTGAGGCTATTTTTGGGAGAAAGGTTTTGCAAGCCGTGGTGCCTTCCATCTAGGTGACCTGATTTGCTCCCTCCCATCATCCGTGTCCTAAAGCTTTGGTATTGGTTCCCACAAGTAAGGATGACGCCGTGGACCGGACACACCTATGTTGGAGAAAACAGAATTTATGTTTACCTGATAAATTACTTTCTCCAACGGTGTGTCCGGTCCACGGCCCGCCCTGGTTTTTTAATCAGGTCTGATGATTTATTTTCTTTAACTACAGTCACCACGGTATCATATGATTTCTCCTATGCAAATATTCCTCCTTTACGTCGGTCGAATGACTGGGGAAGGCGGAGCCTAGGAGGGATCATGTGACCAGCTTTGCTGGGCTCTTTGCCATTTCCTGTTGGGGAAGAGAATATCCCACAAGTAAGGATGACGCCGTGGACCGGACACACCGTTGGAGAAAGTAATTTATCAGGTAAACATAAATTCTGTTTTTAGTTTCTCTGTCTGTGCCTTTGTCATGGTAGCGATTGCCTGTCCAGCAGGTGTTTCAGTCTGCTTTAATTTTCGGTTTGACTCACACTGGACACTCCACAGATGACCTGATGAAAGCTCATGTGATCGAATACCTTCAAGTTTCATTGTGCTGGTACCTTCCACAAATGCATTCCGTTTGTTTGAAAATGCCTGGCATACACTACATAGCATAATCTGTTTTGAGCTGTTGTACACAAGCCACTCTCTCTTTTCCTCCTTATCATTAATCATCCAGCTGTCTTTGAATTGTCTCTCTCTCTTTTCCTTTTCATATTGTCTGGCCCTTTCTCTCTTTTCTGCATCATCTACCTTCTTCTTCTTTGATGGTTCACTGACATTATTAAGATAGCGCCACATCATATAGCCATCACTTTGAAATGGAACAGGATTTATCAGTACCTGAGCTGCAGTGTCTGCTACCGGTATTCTGCTCCCAAAAAAATAGTGCGTATGCTGTGACATTGCTATGGTAACTTCCAGAAGCATGGTCGGTATGTCAAAAAAATATAGAGTAATGCAAACCTGAGCAGCACTTTCTTTCATTATTTCCGCTGGTATTGTAGTCCATACAAAATTGTGCATCAGCTGCAACATCGCTAACAAGGTGCCCCACAAAACATAAAGCATCTGCGGTTAACGAGGATGTTTGCTGTGACATCAATGTGATCCGGAACACAAGCTTGTATCAATGCTCCCAAATAAAAGTGCGTATGCTCTCTAAAAATATAGTAACACCCTGATGTGACATCACTAACAATGGACAAGCTAGTATTAAGGCGCTGCGCTACTATTAAGGCGCTGCTGTAAACAAAATAGTGCGGCTGCAGTATTATGCAAAAAAAAGCTAGGACACAATATTATGCCCCCCAAAAAATAGTGCAAATCTGCCAATGGTGAGATCGCCAGCCGGGCTGGTAAATTGTAAATTTTACTTGCCCGCAGGAATTTTTACTCGCCATTGGCGACCGGACCGGTCTGTTCATATGCGCTGATTATTTATATTGTAGCTAGCTTAGGGTTTATTTTAAAGGTAAGTAAGTATTTAGTTTTAAATAGGAATTAGTTATTAATAGTAGTTTTAATTTAGATTTATTTTAATTATACTTAAGTTAGGTGGTGTTAAGGTTAGGGGTTAATAGGTTTATTATAGTGGTGGAGTGGGCGGACGGCAGATTAGGGGTTAATAGTATTTAAATAGTGTTTGCGATGCGGGAGGGCAGCGGTTTAGGGGTTAATACATTTATGTAGGGGCGGCAGATTAGGAGTTAATAACTGTAATGTAGGTGTCAGCGATGTCGGGGCGGTAGATTAGGGGTGTTTAGACTCAGGGTTTATGTTAGGTGTAAACATAAATTTTATTTCCCCATAGACATCAATGGGGCTGCGTTACGGAGCTTTACACCCTGCGATTGCAGGTGTTAGGCTTTTTTTTTTGCTGGCTCTCCCCATTGATGTCTATGGGGAAATCACGCACAAGCACGTCAAAACACTGCTTGTATTTGGGTGTGGTATGGAGCTCAACGCAACCATATAGCCCGCACAAGCCGTTTTTTTGAAAACCTGTATTAGCAGCGCTATTAAAGGTGAGCGGTGGAAATAACTTGCAAGTTATTAGCGAACCAGCCATAAGGCAAAGCTCGTAATCTGGCTGTTTATTTCTGAATAGATAAAGAAGAACCATGATCAATACAGTTTCTAGTAATTAGTGTGAAGTTTTAATTCCAATGATCTAAGTTTAGTCCCACAAATTATAGCAACATAGATCCAGTGAAATTCAAAATTATTTCTTTTTTTACCAAAAATGAAATGAGAATTGATAAAATTTGTATTTGTGATGAAATACTGCATTTTTTCTTATTATTATTTTTTGTGCAGCTTGTGTCTTAATAGAAACGGAAAAGACTTTCCAAGATGAGCACCCGAAATCATCGGCGTAAACCAGAAGAGACGCAGAGAACAAAACTTTTTACAGAGAATTTTGATTGCAGGGTAAACATAAAACACTATGTTTTTTTGTATATTTTTTTTTAGATTACTATTTGAACATGTAAAAGAATATTACGCTCAACATATTTATATCATGCTTATGAAAGATCACTTTTTAAATATGAGATATATATATATATAAAATTTCCATCTTAATGGGAGGAGAGTCCACGACTTTATTCATTACTATTGGAAATTAAGAACCTGGCCACCAGGAGGAGGCAAAGACCACCCCAGCCAAAGGCTTTAATACCTCCCCCACTTCCCTCAACCCCCAGTCATTCTTTGCCTTTCGTCAGAGGAGGTTTGCAGAGAAGTGTCGGAAGATTCGGAGTAGTCTCTTATGGAGGGTAGTACTCTTCGGAATGGGACTGGAGTTTTAAGTTGTCCTGTCAGCCTCTTAGTTAGAGCTTGGATGAAAGTTAGCATCCGGAGGTGCAGGGAGAGTCTTTCTGAGAACCCATCCCGACTGAGATTCACAGCTCCATAAGCAATCAGCGTTGACGAGTTTCGCTGCCTGCTTTCTGCACTCAAGTCCATGTCAGGAGCGATGCTACTACCCTGTCACACTTGAAAGGCCGTCTTCCTGTTCCATGGCGTAGATTCTGGTAAGATCGTTTCATTTATACACATTTGATAACGCAAGAAGACAGGGTCACAGTGTGTCTCCTTTTATCTGTATAGAATCAAGGGTTAATATCCTCGGAAAGGGGATTATTGAACGAGGGGGATTTATGCATAATATTCTTTATTGTGTTTGATGCTGCGACATGTGCGAGATGAGGCTCTGTTAATGTGTGAACAGTCAGGTTTCCTTAGAGAGATATCGACGCAGCCTTTTTGTCGCGTTTTCTCGTTAATGCAGGGGCGGTCCTGCATGGCACGCCATGTGACCGGGAGTGGCCTCTTTAACTTCCTCTTTCTTGACCGGCGGTTGCAGTAGACGAAGCGGTTTCTCTGTGGTCCGGGTCATAGGAGGTGATGAGTGCCCCAGCCATTGGGGTATAAAGGTGCCATTTAATTTCTATCTAGTTCCGTAATAAAAGGGCAAGGTATGGAGGACTCTGATATGTTAGAGGGTACTCCCTCTTTATCCAAATTTAATTCCTGTGTTTATTGTGAGGAGGTTCCGGTGGATCCACCTGCTCAGTTATGTTCCACATGCTTTGATAATATTGCAATATCTAAAAAGAATAAGATATTTAGTACAACTGAGCAGTCCACCTCTGAGGGTTCTCCGTCCCTTGAGGTGCATTCGCTACATTCATCTCCGATTACACATGCAGATCCCCAGGGCACTACCCCAGAGGCAGAACTTTTTTTCACTTTCTGAGATGATATTTTTTTACTGAAAAACTTTCTGCAGGTCATTTTTAAATAAAATTCAAATTTTAAATTAGGCAGTTACACTAAAGCACCATTTCAAATGTAATTTGTTAGTTAACTGGAGAATAAAGCAATATTTAAAGTTTTATAATATAGTAGGAGTTGAAAATTGCATTGCAAATTAGCTGCAGAGATACTCTAAAAAAGGTGCATTGCTTATACAAACGTTTTACATTCAGAAAAAATAACAGCTTTGCAGACTGTGAAAGGCTAGGGGACGGGCTTGAAACGATCTCTGAGAGCCAGTCAATTAATGCACTACTACTTTGCAGCGCTACTGCATATTTGACTGTTCACTTCAAACAGTTTGTTGCTCTGGAGGAACTGTGATGAGGAAAACTTACACAGTGTTGTCAGAGAACAGCTCTGTTTGAAGAGGAGAACAGCCTAATGTGAAGCAGCACTGAAAAGTTAAATCGCTAACAGTTGCTGCATGTGTCTTTTTCTTTCTGCAGACATGCTGCATTTTCTGTGATGACATCTCAGATCACTGTATGTTCTGCCTTGGGGGGCACTACTAATCCTCCCACAGTAGGGGCCCTTTTGCTGCCAGATTTCACTGAGCAGTTACAAACGGTGGTCTTTGCAGCCTTCAATGCCTTACCACGCCCTGCTAAGCGCAAGCGAAAGGTGAAACATAGCTATCCGTCCCAGGGGTCATCTACTCCTTTGGATGTCTCTGATATATTATACGCTGATGAAGATGACTCCGACTCTTTGGAGGACGCTCTCTCTGGGTTGGAATCGGCGACATCTAGACCTCCGGAGGAGCCAGACTTTAAGTTTAAGATGGAGCATTTGCGCTTTCTGTTGAAAGATGTGCTTGCTACGTTAGAGGTTCCGGAACCGAAACTGCCAGAGGAACCTTCAATCCCTAAGCTAGATAGGGTTTACGAGGACAGGGTGGTGCCTCAGACCTTCCCGGTCCCCGTTAAGATGGCTAACATTATTAAGAACAAATGGGAGAAACTTAGCGTTTTCCTTTTCTCCCTCTACTTCTTTTAAAAAACTGTTCCCCGGACTCTCAGCTTGAGCTGTGGGGGGGCCATTCCTAAGGTGGATGGGGCTATCTCCACTCTCGCTAAGCGCACGACTATCCTGCTCAAGGATAAATCTTCGTTCAAGGAGCCCATGGATAAAAAAATGGAATCTATGTTGAGAAAGATGTTTCAGCTCACGGGGTTAGTTTTTTTAACTGGCAGCGGTGGTCGCTGCGGTGGCTGGGGCTGTTACCTACTGGTGTGACACTCTATCAGCTATGGTCGAGGGGGAGACTCCCCTCGAGAAGATACAGTAACAAATTAAGGCGTTATGGGTAGCCAATTCATAAATCTGTGAAGCAAATATGCAGATTATTCGCCTAAATGCCAAGACATCAGGTTTTTCTGTTCTAGCCCGTAGGGCTCTGTGGTTAAAGTCGTGGTCTGCTGACATGACTTCCAAGGCTAGATTACTATCCCTCCCTTTTCAGGGAAAAGTTATTTTTAGTCAAGGCCTGGATTCTATTATATCCAGGAGGCAAGGGTGCTTTCCTACCGCAGGATAAGAAGAATAATAAACCTAAGGGGTCTACTTTTTGTCCCTTTCGTTCGGACAAGTCCCACTGCCAGCAACCTGCCGCGAAAACCGAGCAGTCCGAGATCTTGGAAGCCAGCTCAATCTTGGAACAAAGCAGAGCAAGAAGCCAGCCGAGACAAAATCGGCATGAAGGGATGGAACCCGATCCGTCTATGGATCGCGTAAGGGGCAGACTATCTCTTTTTGCGGAGGCCTGGATGAGAGACGTTCAGGAACCTTGGGTTCTGTAGATCATCACCCAGGGTTACAGGATAGGGTTCAAGACTCATCCGCCCAGGGGCAGATTCCTCCTGTCAAACCTATCATCAAGACCAGAGAAGAGAGACGCCTTTCTGGAGTGCGTAAGGGATCTCTCCTCTCTCGGGGTAATGGTATCAGTACCTCTGGCAGAAAGAAGGAGGGCACGTTTTGTCCGATTCTAGACCTGAAGTGCCTTTCGGTATGGACAGTTCATGACTACAAAAGATTTGAAGGATGCTTACCTTCACGTGCCAATCCACAAGGATCACTTCAGGTTCCTAAGATTTGTCTTTCTGGACCAACACTCCCAGTTTGTGGCCCTACCGTTTGACCTGGCGACTGCCCCAAGAGTCTTTACGAAGAGGATCATTCGAGGGTTCTTCTTCTCCTTCGATCTCATGGATGGAAGATGAACATGGAAAGAGTTCCCTGGTTCCCAGCAACAGAGTGGAATTTCTGGGCACGATAATAGATTCCATATCCATGAAGATTTTCCTGACAGATCAGAGACATTTCAAGATTGCGTCTAGCTGTCTTGCCCTTCAGAACTCCTCAAGGCCATCTGTGGCCCGGTGTATGGAGGTGGTTGGGCCCAGCATAGATGTGATTCCATACGCCAGGTTCCATCTCCGTCCTCTTCAGTTGTGCATGTTGAGACAGTGTAACGGCGATCACTCGGATCTATCCCAACAGATCTCTCTGGACAACTGAACGAGGGAAACCCTCTCTTGGTGCATCTGTCCGGACCAACTGTCCCAGGGGATATCCTTCTTGAGATCATCCTGGGAGATTGTCAGGATGGGGAGCTGTTTGGGGTGCCAGGAAGGCACAGGGCAGGTGGACTCGAGAGGAGGTACCTCTCCTGATCAATATTCTGTAACTTCGAGCGATCTTCAACACTCTGAGGGCTTGACCCCTTCTGGGGTCGTCACGATTCCAGTCAGACAACATTACCTCGGTGGCTTGCATCAACCATCAGGGGGGAACGAGAAGCTCCCTAGTCATGAGAACAGTATCTTGGATTCTGGAGTGGGCGGAGACCCACATCTGTTCGCTATCAGCGATCCACATTCCGGGTGTGGTCAGCTGGGAAGCGGAATTTCTCAGCAGACAATCGTTTCATCCGGGGGAATGGTCTCTCCACCCCGAAGTGTTTGCGGAGATCTGCATCAGATGGGGGACACCGGAGATAGACCTCATGGTGTCCAGACTCAACTTCAAGCTAGCCAGATACGAGTCACGGTCTAGGGATCCCCGGGCAGAGCTGATAGATGCCTTAGTGGTGCCTTGGGAGTTCAACCTAGTCTGCATATTTCCACCATTACCACTTCTACCTCGAGTAGTGGCCCGCATCAAGCAGGGGCAAGCTTCGGCTATTCTAATTGCTCTGTCGTGGCTGCGGAGGATGTGGTTTGCGGATTTGGTGGGGATTTCATTGTCTCCTCCATGGAGGTTACCTTGTCACAGAGATCTGCTGGTTCAGGGTCCCTTTCTACATCAAAATCTCGATTCTCTGAGGCTGACTGAGAGGTTTTTCTGAGAGAGTGATTGATACTCTCATTCAAGCAAGGAAACCGGTCACTCGGCGCATTTATCATAAGGTGTGGAGGACCTACTTGTCCTGGTGTGAGGAACGTGGTTATCCAGGATCCTGTCCCTACAGGGTAGGTTGGAGAAGGGACTTGCCGCCAATTCCTTAAAGGGACAGATTTCGGCTTTGTTTGTACTCTTACACAAGAAGCTTACGGAGCTTCCTGATATTCAGTCCTTTGTTTAGGTTCTGTCTAGGATCAGGCCTGTCTTTAGAAATTCCGCTCCCCCTTGGAGCTTAAACTTGGTACTTAAGATTTGGCAGAGGGCTCCGTTTGAGCCTATGCATTCGCTTGACATTAAAAGTCTTTCCTGGAAGGTTCTATCCCTATTGGCTATTGCATCAGCATGCAGAGTCTCTGAGTCGGTGGCCTTGCAATGTGAGCCTCCTTACCTGGTTTTTCACGCTGACAAGGCTGTTCTTCGCACTGGGTTAGTCTTTCTTCCGAAGATTATGCCGAATCATAACATCGTTCAGGAGATAGTAGTTCCTTCCTTGTGTCCTAACCCTTTTTCTTCAAAGGAGAGGTTACTTCATAATTTGGATGTCCTTGAAATTCTATCTTCAGGCCACGAAAGAATTCATACAGACTTCGTCCTTATTTGTGGTGTATTTAGGGACGTGCAAGGGGCAGAGGGCCTCTTCCACTTCCCTATCTTTTTGGTTGAGGAGCATTATTCACTTGGCCTCTGAGACAGCAGGACATAAGCCTCCTCAGAGGATTACGGCTCACTCAACTAGGGCTGTGGCTTCTTCATGGGCCTTTAAGAATGAGGCCTCTATGGAGCAGATTTGTAAGGCGGCTACTTGGTACTCCTTACATACTTTTGATAAATTCTACAAATTTGATGTCTTTGCTTCGGCGAAAGCGGCTTTTGGGGGAGAGGTTTTGCAGGCTGTGGTGCCCTTAGTTTAGGGTCTGCCTCCCGTTATTTTCATTCAGTTTTATCTAGAGCTTGGATATTTGTTTTCCACAAATAATGAATGAAGCCGTGGACTCTTCTCCCATTAAAATGGAAAACATAAATTATGCTTACCTGATAATTTAATTTCCATCTGTGGGAGGAGAGTCCACAGCTCCCGCCCGTTTCTCCGGTGGGCAGACCTAAATTTATTTTTTGTTCTTTTGGCACCATTTATACCCTGATATTTCTTCTACTGTTCCTTGTTCCCTTGGCAGAATGACTGGGGGATGAGGGAAGTAGAGGAGGTATTTAAGCCTTTGGCTGGGGTGTGTCTGCCTCCTCCTGGTGGCCAGGTTCTTAATTCCCACAAGTATTGAATGAAGCCGTGGACTCTCCTCCCAAAGATGAAAATTAAATTATCAGGTAAGCATAATTTATGTTTTTGTTTTCTATTTTTTTATGAGTAGGGTTAAAGCTGTTTATTTTACTGCTGAAACTCACAGAAAGTGCACAACAACATTGTGGCGGCTTAGGGGCTATTTGTCTGAATCTTCCCATGAGCTTAAGAGAAAAATCTGAATCACGAAAGAAAAAAAATTAGGGTTCAGTGTCCCTTTATTAAATGGCAACAACTCTAGACAACAACTGAGATTTTAATCCACTCTCTCATTCTTTCTTGCCTCGATTACTGCAACTCTGTCCTCTCTGGTCTCCCCACTTGCCGTCTAGCTCCTTTACAATCCATAATGAATGCCTCTGCCAGACTCATCTTCCTTACACGTCGCTCTTCATCTGCTGCACCTCTCTGCCAATCCCTTCACTGGCTTCCTCTTGCCTCTAGGATCAAACACAAAATTCTCATTCTGACATACAAAGCCCTCAACTGCACTGCTCCCCCCTATATCTCAGATCTTGTCTCCAGATACTCTCCCTCCCGTCCCCTTCGCTCTGCTCACGACCTCCTACTCTCCTCTTCTCTTGTCACCTCATCACACTCCCGTTTACAGGACTTCTCCAGACTGGCTCCCATCTTGTGAAACTCTCTGCCTTGCTCCACAAGACTCTCTTCTAGTTTTAATAGTTTCAAGTGCTCCCTAAAGACTCTACTGTTCAGGGATGCATACAACCTACGCTAACCTTTCTTTATACCAGTTCCTCTCCTCCATTGCTATCCCCTAAACCCCCTTAGCATGTAAGCCTAAGAGTCCAGCTGTCTGTAGATCACCTTCTTAAGAGCTGACTACAACAGTACAACTCTTGGCAGGGCCCTCTACCCATTTGATCCCTATAATTGTTTTGTTTTACTCCGCATTTGTTTATAGCGCTGCGGAATCTGTTGGCGCTCTACAAATAAACAATAATAATAAAATAATTTTGCAAATGATACAAAGTTGTGTAAGGTCATAAGGTCAGTGGAGGATGAAATAGCTTTACAAGAGGATCTACAAAAACTAGAAGAATGGGCAGGTAAATGGAAAATTAAATTTAATTCTGGAAAATGCAAGGTAGATAACAAGCTAAAGATTTGTGAACATGGTAGTGCAGTGGCTTCTAAGACTAATAAGATACTAGCATGCATTAAAAGAGGCATAGATGCAAGGGAGGAAAGCATAATTCTGCCACTATATAAATCCCTGGTAAGACCTCACCTTGAGCATGGAGTGCAGTTCTGGGGACCAATCTCAAAAAAATGACATTGCAGAATTCGAAAAAGTTCAGAGAAGGGTCACAAAACTAATAAGAGGAATGTAGATTTTAAGTTATAAAGAGAGGCTAGCCAAACTGCGTCTGTTTTCTCTAGAAAAAAGGCACTTGAGAGGTGACGTGATTACTTTTATATAAATATATTCAAGGCCCATATACAGAGATGGCAGAAGCTCTGCTTTTTCCAAGAAAATTGTTTGTGACAAAAGGGCACAATTTAAGGCTAGAGGAAAGGAGATTTAATATCCAGCAACGTAAATGTTTTTCAGTGTAAGAGCAATCAAATTGTGGAACTCATTACCTAAGTAAATGGTAAAGGCCAATACCTTAGATACATTTAAAAATGGTTTGGATACATTTCTGGCTAGAAACAGAATTCATGGATATATGATTGCTTGTATTAAATAGTTCACCGTTTAAATGGGATTAATTTAAGCTTAACTGGAGCTTTGATTGTAAGTATATTAAGACTTGTATAGTTTGAACTCGATGGACTTCTGTCTTTTTTTTTTTCTTTCAACCTCATCTACTATATTACTGATTATTTTTTCTTTAAGAGACATTTTATTGCAAATATGGTGAATTCTTATTTGTTGGACTATGCAATGATATGTGTTTACCCCTTTATATGGAGTTAAACATGTAAGTCAAATTCTGTTTAGACCAGCAAGTGCTGCAGCTGCCAAAAGGAACACAGCCGGTAATTAGCAGGGTTGAACGATTACCACTGCTGATTGGCTCACCGACTGTTACCTGTTCGACACCAGAAGTTCTCTGTAACATTATAGTTGCAGTGTCCACGATGCAGACATTGTTATAACATTTCTAGGCCTCTAATAGCAAGACGTTTGTCTTTTATTAAATACAATTATTTTTGTTTTGTTTACAGATTTGCCAACTTAATTTTACAAGTGAAGGTTATAAGAAGATACATATTGAAAAATGTAGAAAGGTAATGTGACTTGATTATTGAGAGACTGTCTCCAAACATCTGTCATCACTTAACTGACAATACTTAGCAAAACAGGTAGCTTTATCAGCAACATTAATTTGTGTTTAGATTTTCTTAGTAGTGTTTTAAATTAATATTTTTTTTGATTTGTCCATTGTTTTATTCAATGGAAGGCTATGAACCAGTAAATTAACATACTGTCTTAATCACAGCTAAATAGAAGCATGTAGCTTGTGTGTGTGTGTTTTTTATTTTATTTTATTTTAATAGCCTAAGACCTAGGGCTCACAATGCAGTCCTCCAATGTATTTTCTCAAACTGAATACTGCATGTTCCTTTACATTCTCATCAAGCAGCTATTGTGTACCAATAGAGAGATAGAAGCTAAGCAATTAGAAGTAATGCTGTCCTAGCCTAGTAGATAGTGCTGATGCTATTAGCCAAAGCATAAGGGTTTTTGTCTCTCTCTTCGCTCTCTCCTCTCTTCTCTCTCCTCTCTGTGTCTGTTTCTCTCATCTAATAGTATTTTTAAATTTTACTTACCAGCCTTCAGGATGAGGAGGAGATACCTCTGGAATAGGTTGCTTTGCTAATAGTTACAATGTTAACACGGACACACAAAATTCACATAAGCTACAGAAATGTTTTAATCTTATTAGCTAGGCAAACTTTAGCAAAGCAAATTCATATTCAGAAGCTTCATAAAGAGGTCGATTCATCAAGCTGCGGCAGACAGGGGCGTACATACGTGCCCCTGTCTGCTGCAGCTTGCCTCTGGCGGGCTAAATTTCGCTGCCAGAATTTAGCATTGCACAAGAACACAATTATGCACTCTTTTGCAATGCTGCCACCTGCCCGCACAAAGCCAATAACACGCGGGCAGGAGCTGTCAATCTCCCTGGTCGGACGAGACCGGGGAGATTGATATTCGCCACCTAAGAGATGGCGAAGAGATTAATACAGACTGCAGGTTCTCTGTGTGTGTGTATGTATGTGTATATATATATATATATATATATATATATATATATATATATATATATATGTGTGTGTATGTATATATGTATATATATATATATGTATGTGTGTGTGTGTGTATATATATATATATATATATATATATATATATATATATATATATATATATATACACTTTCTTTTTAGAGAGAGGGCACTCGCAATAATTTTTTGACACAAGCCGACCTCCTATGGTTAATGCAGTCTGTCGTTTGGGAGGTTGACTTGTGTGCCGTCGTGAGCGATGTTGATCGCTGTTAAGTAAGAAAATTTTTGTCTTGAGAAAGGCCCACATTGGGGCCCAAAACGTCGACAATCAATTTGTTTATGTAACCATTTGGATAACCATTTTGGATAAAAATTATACTTCTTTGTTTGAAAAAATTCCTGTGAGTGCCCTCCCTCTAAAAGAAAGTTTCTACATACATCCTATGAGGACTGCACCCGGGTAGGAAGTACACACTGGAGGATGGAGTGCCGGGGTAATGTATATTTAATTTATGTGTCTTTGGGATTCTAAACCAGTGTACCAGGTCTTAATTTTAAGGCACAATGTCTTCCTGGCACCAGGGTTTATTGAGCTATGCTTTATATTATTATTTATTATAGTTATTATTTTCCCCTTTTTATTAAGCTTGTGCACCCCCAATTTTAGCTTCCTTGTTGTAGATTATTTAGGCAAAACTACAGTACTTTCTGCACTTTTTTAAAACAAAGATTTACCTATAATACCAATAATTATGAGATTGATAATATTGGACTCCATTTGATATATATTACTTCCTATTCCTAAAGAATATGCAGCTACAGCCATGGCAGACTTCAAATGTGCTTCAGGAGGTTGGTAGACTGACATTTTATAACTAAAGACATTTGTGTGACTATAGGGGGCTCATTCAACTTTGCAGTTTCGTTCCTTACTCACCAATGTCTGTGCTGTTAGTGTTCTGTAGAATACCTTGCACCGTGTTTTGTGCCTGAAACGGTAAGTAGCATGTTTTAATCAGCCTGGGAGTCTGGTGAATCTGCCCATTTTGTGCTACTGTTGTTTGGCTTGTTCTGCCACTCAGGCAGGACAGCTAATCAAAGCATGACATGAGTGATGCTATAATAATTCTATGTTGAGCTCCTCCCCAGCTGGATGTCTACACTGTCATTTCTCTTTCATTCTTGATACTAATTTAACCTTTAATCAAATACAGAGGATGGCCCAGCACTTACTGCCAATATCCAGGTGCACGCTGTCAGGATCCTGCACAAATCCCAAACAACTTCAGTGAATCAAAAGACAGCAGCACCGCTAGGTATACATCAATATACTTTTATTAGTGAGACATCACATAGAACAGGGGTGTCCAAACTTTTTTCGAAGAGTGCCAGATTTGATGAAATGAACATGTGCGAGGGCCGACCAATTTTGCCTGACATTCTTTGAACCATTTTAAATTAAATGCAAATGAACTATTGTATGCAAAGTTTATTGAAAACGGCATACTTTACATTTTGTGACTTGGATGACAAATCTAAACAGGTGTTAAATCACTCTGCCTTTAATACAAAAAAAAAACAGGAAGCTGAAATATGTCAGGAACATTGTAAAGTACATTACTCAAAGTAATAAAGGTTGTCTGTCAACTTTTAAGTTCAGAAAATGTGAACAGGAACATAACAACAAGTATACATGTGTTCAAATATATTTATAACTGATTTAGACCAACTGACATTAACAGATTTTACAATGTATTCATCTCAATAAAAAAAAAAAAAACTTGCCTGCACTAATGTGAAGGGTGAAACTGAGATCTGGACTGCAGCACATAGACTTGGTCTGGTTCAAAGGCCGTGGTTTTGATGCCTCAAGATGTCACGCAGGTGAGAGTCACTTAGTTTTGTCCTCACGCGATTCTTTTTAAAGTTCATAACAGAGAATGTCTTCTCACACAAATATGTTGAGCCAAACAAGCTCAGCATTTTCTTAGCCAATGTTCGAATCTCTTGAAACCGGCTCTTATCCAGTTGGCGGTAAAAGTTCACAAGAGAGAGCTGTTTGTGACGACTGCGTAACTCGCTGTCACAATGCAGCTCATTGAGCTCGAGCTGCAGCTGATCTCGAGCATCGCCGGGGTCAACAGAGAATGGAGAGGAGAAAAGGCTGATCTCCTTTTCAATAGCTGCAAAATCTTGAAAGCGCCGTTTAAACTCCCCAGCCAGAGATGCGATGTCTGCTGCATACCTGCTCGTTTGCGCACTGATTCCTTCCTGTGGAAAACTGTTCATTATTTCCTGCAACGCTGAAAAATGAATGGTATTGGGCTGTGTTTGTGACAAATGCCTTAGGAAAAGTTGTAGCTTTTTTCCAAAGGCTTTGATGTGTGAATAAAGCTGGTTCACCGCTGCATCTTTGTCCTGAAGACTCGTGCTCAGTACATTCAGATGCTTTGTTATGTCGACTAGAAACCCCAAATCAGCCAGCCAAATAGGATCAGATAGTTCTCGCATCGGTTGTCCCTTTGTTTCCAAGAATTATCCAATTTCCTTTCTGAGAGAGTAGAAACGCTGCAGTGCAGACCCCTGACTGAGCCATCTTACATCATTATGATGTAAAACATCTTCGTATTGAGCCTGGATATCCAGTAGAAACTGTTTAAACTGGTGGTGGCACAGGGCTTTAGAGCGAATACAATTAATGGTCTTTTGCACCGGTTTCATAACATGATCATATTTGAGATGTTTAGCACAGAGAACTTGTTGATGAATGATACAATGAAGTTTAATAGCTTTGCCTTCTTCTTCGATCACCTTGTTACAGATTAGGGTTGATAATCCACTTCGTTCACCAGCCATGGCAGGTGCCCCATCAGTAATAATCCCAGTAACTTTGTTCCAAGGCATTTTCATGTCATCTATGGCAGAACTAACAGAAACAAATAAATATTTTACTATTGTTTGGTCCTTAAGGCTCTAGAGGTCAAGTAGCTCTTCAGTCACATTCATTTCATCGTCCACCCCTCTCAGAAAAATCAACAACTGAGCTGTGTCAGATAGGTACGTGCTTTCATCACAGGCTATTAAAAAGAAGTCAAACTCAACTCTTTTTGAAGTTAACTGTCTCTTAATATCTGATGAAATTTCTTCGATTCTCCGTGCTACAGTGTTACAAGCCAGGCAAATGTTGGAAAACGCTTGCTTCTTCTAGGGACAGATATTCGGAACCATTTTCATAACGCATTCTTTGATAAAGTCACCCTCAGCAAAAGATTTGTAATTTTTAGCAATTAACGTTGCCACCTTATAGCTAGCCCTTGTAGCATTTTCATTTGACTCACGGGCTCTTGTAAAAAATTGCTTTTGTGACATTAAAACAGCTTTTAAGTTGCTTCAACTTTTCACTGCGGTCGCACCGTGTTAGCTTGTCATATGTGCTATGTCTCGACTGGTAGTGTCTCTTGACATTAAATTCCTTATAAACAGCCACAGTCTCTTGGCATATCAGACAAACACAGTGATTCCGTATTTCAGTGAAAAAATATTCCACTTTCCACCTGTCCTGGAAGCGTCCCTCACTGTCAACT
This sequence comes from Bombina bombina, assembly GCF_027579735.1. NCBI lineage: Eukaryota > Metazoa > Chordata > Amphibia > Anura > Bombinatoridae > Bombina > Bombina bombina. The sequence goes on along the minus strand of NC_069503.1, from coordinate 480,045,362 downwards.
TTCCGTTTATTTGTAGTTGCCTTTATAAAAATTGGCCAGATTCCTATATGCGTCAGAGATCTCGCTAGATTTGTGCTTTCCTTCTCCCTGTGCTGGCTGATGACGTCAAGTCCTGCAGCGAGAGATCCCAGGAGTCCTGAGTGGCGCTCGGGGACTCACTGGGGGGGGGGGGGTAAGGTCTATATTTGGGCAACTTATCTGTGGGGCCTTATGAGTCCGGAACGCGTGCCGCAGTTGACCCGCGGGCCGGACTTTGGACATGCCTGATATAGAAAAGCAACAACGTTTCGGTCACCAACTGACCTTAATCATGTTATATAACATGATTAAGGTCAGTTGGTGACCGAAACGTCGTCGTTCTATGTGATGTCTCCCTAATAAAAGGATATTGATGTATACCTAGCGGTGCTGCTGTCTTTTGATTCACTAATTTAACCTTTCCCACCTTTGCTAGGTGATTCCGTAACATATGAATATTGTGCTTTCATGTTTTCATTTGCATAATTTGTTGTTACATCTGTTTATAGCAATAGTGCTTTTTTACCCTGAAATGCTCTTATTTGAGCATTAAGGTTAAACTGTAGGGAAATCATATTTAGATATTATAACTTTACTCATCTGTTAAACTGATAGAGCTTAACCCAGAGAAAATCCTTTTACAATGAGTGTGATAATGTGCTGTTTGACTGCTCACATTGTTTGAAGTATAATTTAAAAAAAGAAAAAAAAAAGTATGTTTTAGAAATATATTAGTTTACTCATTTTGTTTAAATCTATGAAAAATGTATGTTACAGAAGAATATCAATTTAAATTTTTTTTTTTTTTTTTTTAAATATTCATCATGGATTTCGTTGTCAAGGTTGGAACATTACATGGAGGTAAGTAATAAACACTTTATTAATTACAAATATTTTTGAAATCTGTTACCACACACCATAATAATGTTGCTGTATCATCTGTTTTACCAAATTGTATGCAGCCATGCTTTTTTTTTCTTCTTCTTCTCTTCATGAAACCAACTGCAGCACTGTTTCAGCATTACTTGAAAACTGGATTTCAGGAAGGTGTTGGGGAGTGGAAAGACTCGAATTTGGATACCAAACGAAGGCAGTGTATTCCAGTCCATTAGAGGAATTTTGTAAAATGTGTCTTGCAATACATTTTGCAGGGTTTTTGAATTTGAGGCCATTCCTATTCATTTGAAAACCATTAAAGAAGATGGTTTTCATGTAGTTTTTCATTGACTTTCATGAACGATAGGAATAACACTGTTATTGCTAAAATTTAGACAAACATTTTTTCTAATTGAATAGCCTGGACATCTCTCAAACTCATTGAGGCCAGTTTGAACAGCAATAGTGATATGAAGTTAAATGCATTCATTATGAGCTGTTAATAATGTCTTGAGGAATGCCCTTTATGCAAACACATACGGCATTCATCATCTTCATTATTTAATTAATTAGCCCTTGTGTTTTACTTTTACATTGATTGCACATATTATTAGTCTGTGAAGGTCTTTAAACCCCCCTTTTAGAAAGCCTGTGTGTGTCTTTTTTTTCTTTCTTTTTCTTTTAGCGTTGCTGAATTTTCTAATTAAAACAGCGTTTATTAAAATGGATTAGAATGGCTTATAATTCATAAGATCTTTGCACTTTTAATGGATTGGAATGGGAGCCTTACACAGAAACTTTTTAAAGTTTTGTTACGTCTTCTGGAACCCAATGAGACCTGGGTAATAGCACCACTGTTTTCCTTCTGGATTCCATCTTCTTGAAACCAGCATTACTCTCCTAATTTGCTTACAAGATAGAATAATAATTGGATGCAATATTTAGATGTTTTAATCAAAACCTTCATACCTTCAAAGTAACCATGGTTTTATAAAGCATTCCTAATGTATTATATTCTTATAGATCAATGTACAGTCTACCCTTAGTTTGTTGAGCTGGCTTATTTGTATTTACACCTTTATTTCTGTATTAGTTCTGTAGCAGATCACGTACGCCCGACATTGATAAATGCAGACAGCATACGCTGTCGGCATTTATCATTGCACAAGCATTTCTGGTGAAATGCTTGTGCAATGCCGCCCCCTGCACATTCGCTGCCAATCAGCCACTAGCAGGGTGTGTCAATCAACCCGATTGGGCTGATGCTGTCCACCGCCTCAGAGGTGGTGGACAAGTTAAGGAGCAGCGGTCTTATGACCGCTGCTTCTTAACTTATGTTTCCGGGGGGCCTGAAGGTTCAGGCGGAAACTGCTGCATTTGCAGCATAATAAATCGGCCCCATAGACTTTTTTTTAATTATAAATCTATACTGCTAAGAGGGTTTAAGTGTAGTCCAAAGGTTAGAAAAAGACTTATCAATAGAGCAGCAAGAAAAAATTATTTATATGAAATGCTGGTTTCAAGACAAGTTCCCTGGTCAGAATAAAATTTATTCAAGAAAACAGTGGATCAATATATATGCTATAAAGAACAGAAAATGATTTCCCTAACAAACTTCCTGAAGAAAATCAGCATATAAGGAACATGGTTTGTGCGTAGAGATTGGCTAGTCCAGCAACCATTCTGGCCTGGACTTGTAGATCCATCTCCTGTTAGCTGATGGTATAAATATAGCCAGAGCCAGGATGGTCTGACCAGTTACTTGAACTCTACAACAATCCGTGTTCCTATAAAATGTTGATTCATCTGGCTCCAGCCAAATTACCGGTGACTTGGATGAGCCAATACTCAGAACATATGGGAGACAAAGTGTTCCAAGGAATCTTCAGTTGTCATTATTCCTTCTTCTCATCTGGGCTTTACTTGATACCATTAAGCTTGCATCCTCTCATTTCTGCTGTAGCTTGAGCCTTAGGTGAGCGATTATATAGCTTTTCTTTTTAGTTGACTAGCTGAGAATCACTTCTAAGGCACAAGCACAGTTGGTCATGTGCAGTAAAATATGGTATCGATACACTGGAGTAAGCACAGAATTGTTGACAGCATTATTTTCAAGAGCTTGGAAAGTCCCTTCACTGTTGGGACTACATTAAACAGTGTGAGGCAGTGTCTTCCTGCTCAAGTTTGTCAAATGATTTTCCTGGGATCTCCAAGAGGGGATAGACTTCTTGTAGTTCTCAGCTTTGCCAAAGAAGACTGATGCCTAATTTTTAGCTCGGCTCTTTTATACCTGTAGGATTATTCCCAGTTTGGACAATTTGGAGATAAGTCGCCTGCCTCACACTGTGTGACCAAGGTACTGTATTTCATGTTTTTTTTTTTCCCAGCAGACTATGCACTTTTAGAAAATGAATGTTTGCAGAAAAAAAACTAAATATGTGAAAAGTGACTTTGTGTGTGTGTTTTATAGCATATATGGTAAACAAAAACACGGGTCATTATTTCCTAAATGTTTTAAACAGTTATTGCACATTTGCACCTTGTACCACCTTTTAATGAATACAATATTTACCATAAAAATATGAGAAACACACTAACATTTACAGATGGATAACCACTCATTTAGACAACATATGAATGCATTCTCCCACCCTTGTCCAAAATAGTTTTTCAGTTAGTATTTGTTTTTTTTTTACTCTCACACAGTTTTCTCTTCTCTTTGGATAGCTGCATTTATTTATTGGCTCAGAGAAACAAGGATGTATGAGGCTTTACACAATGCTACCTTTATTTGATAGCTACAATTATATAAAATCATTTTAAATGGTGGGATGGCCTCCTTTTTGATTAGTAGTATTAATATGATGTATTTCCATGGAGAAAGGGGAGATAAGGGTTTCATTAGAATCATCAGACCCCAAAAGTATCAATGCTTTGAAGGACTTGTCACTTTTATCACAGTCAGCTGGGAGATAGACAGACCACTCATTTAAAAAAAGAAGCAACTGCTTTAAAATAAGGGATGTCATATTTGTCTAGGTATTGTTGGGGACAACAGAGGGATAAACCCACACCCCTCAATTGTCTTAAGAGGGACCTCACTTCATTTATATGGGTTTGGTATGGTTTTATTTCAAGTCCATAAGCATTAAACAAGTCACCTAATAGACAATTTATTATTGTTTCTATGGCACAGAGACATATGAGTTCCATTATTTTTAAAGAGATTAATACCCTTTTCATATGATTATTTTGTATGTTATTTTGCATATTATTATATAATGTTATCACTCTTTGTAATCCAAACACTTAGGCCCCGACGATCGAAAATGCTACGAGGCAGCGAAATATTCAAAGGGATCCACTGCTATGTCAAAATATTCCAAGCTCTCGATATAGTGGCATCGGCGAGAAGCATTTACCATACATGCCACATTGGCGATGTATAGTGAAGGATCCCTTGAATATAACTGCCTTGCCTAAACACTAATCCTAATACCCCTAAACCGGAGTTCCCCCACAATCGCAAACTAACACTACACTAATAAACATCTAAACCGCCACATACCCACTGCAAGTCTCTAACTATTAACCCCTATGCTGCCAAATACACACCGCTAGTATCTAACTTTTAACCCCTATGCCGCTACATACCCACCGCAATTAACTATAAACCCCTATGCTGCCATATACCCACCACAAATACTATGCTATTAACCCCTATGCCGCCACATACCCCAAACTCAAATTAACCTAACCCCCCCTCTAAACTAAACTCCCTAAATTACAATTAAAATCTGATTTAAAAAAATTAAACCATCGCAACCCCAAACAGAATCTAACACTTCTGTACCTAACCCCCTCTCTAAACTCAACCCCCCCACTAAACTAACCCCACTAAATTACCCCCACTAAATTACCCCCACTAAATTACCAATATAAAAAAAAAGTTAAAAAAAATTAAATAAACTACAGTATCCAAAATAAAAAAACACCTTTATACCTATCACTAAACTACATGCCCCTTAATATAAAAAACCAACCCAAAACAAAAAAAACAAAAAAACTCTAACACTAAAAAAAATTACAATAGCCCAAACTAACCCCAAAAGTGGTATTCACAGTTGATGGGGAATACAGCTCCTCTTAATCAGATATTGGGCCCTATTCATCCTGGCGCCGGGGACCCATCTTCTTGATGGCGGACTTCGTGGCCTCTGCTCAGCAATCTTCGGCTCTCTTTTGGTCTTCATGCGGTCGCCACATACTGAAATACCAGAAACGTGGAACGCCAATATACAGGGGTACCACTTAAATCTAATCATCCAATAGAAAAGGATAATTAAAATTCTTAAAGTTCTTGCTATTGGCTGATTCAAATCAGCCAATAGGGATGGATTGAGTTAAAATCAGTCGGACTGCATGAAGAGCAGAGCTCTCTGAAGAGAGCTGAAGATTGCGAAGCGGAGGCAGCAGGAGAGACCGCGGAAGGCCGCCTCTGCTGCTGCGCCTTTAGCCTGTAGGAAGAGGGCCCTGGCGTGGAAGAAGATTGCGGAGCGAAGGAGGCGGAAGAGGCCGCCAAAGTCCACCTTCGCGAAGATTGGACCCTGGATGAAGAGGTCCCCGGCGTGGAATAAAAGTGCAGAGCGGAGGCAGCGTAAGAGGCTGCCAAATTCTGCCACCGTGAAGATGGGCAAATGGAGCCGGGATGAAGAGGGCCCAAGTCAGATCAGATCCCCATCAACTGCGATTATTAGGCTAGGTTTTTTTTTTGTTTGATTTTGTTATTTTGCGGGATGGGAGGTTCTGCCAGGCAACTTAGACCGAATCTGATGCCAATGCAGGCTTACAGAGGAAAGTGCGATTTGTTGAAGAAACAAGTAACTATTTCTCTGTGATCCAGCTGCATCTGAAGGATCCTCATTAATAGTAATTATGGTAAGAGATTTTTGCAATCCCTGGTCAAATAGCTCCTTTTCAAAAACAGACTGATGAGCATCTAGAAAGTTGCAGAAGTTTTTTAAACTATTGGCAGAATTATCTTTAGGGGAAGCCATGGCATTCAAGTAGAAATGGACACACTCGGCACAGTGAGTTATGGGGGACAATGCTGGGATTTTCATCTTAGGGGAAGGTCCTGATATGAAGGTGAGGAAACTGCCTAGTTGGCTCCCAAGAATCAATTTTTGATTCTCCGTTTTGTAAAGAAGATAACCAAGTCTTTTTAATTACTTCCCCCCCCCCCCCCCCCAGTTATTAGACAAAAGTTATACACAGCACTTAAATAGCCATTTGATATTTTTTGTGTATTCTACCCAATTATAATGTACATATTTGATAAAGTGTTGTTTTAGCCAATATGTTTGCCTTCTTCTCTTCAGCTTTGACGTTGTTTAAATTGAAAGTATATAAACAAGGTTACCTTTATTATTAGTCTAGTCTTAAGGGCTAATGACAACACATGGTCGACATCTGCATAATGTATTTAGTGCATCTGCTTTCGGAGCTCTCTGTGCCCCTTCACTGCACTTACCCCTGCATCCCTGGTGGTCTAGTGGTCCCATCTTTGTCAACTAGGGTTTAAAGAAAGTAGGTGTGTGTGTGTGTGGGTACTTTTTCAAACCCCTTGATTTCAGCTGCCTTAAAGGGACATTAAACACTTAACAAATGCTAGATAGTATGATGCATTCAAAGTAAAGATTAGTCTGAGAATAACATGTAAACACTTCTACAAAAAAACAAAACAGATAGAAGACGCCTCCTAGTGCAATTCTGTTATGGTATAAATGCACGTGAACATCAAACTTCAGTATTCGATAATGCTCACAAACGAGGCAACACCAATTGCGCTATACAAAACAAACTGGGATATCGCAGTGTCCCAGATCACTGTCAACCGGTCTGGGGTGCGTCCAACCCCCTGCTTGATCAAAGAAAATAACTTACGTGCTTTGTTTGTAGTTAAAAACAAATAAAACAAATTGTAGGCTCAACAATAGCATTTTGGTATAAAATAACAAGCTATGCATTTCTCAGCTAAAACTAGCCGTTTTCTCAGATGTCTGAGGAAATGGCTAGTTTTATCTTAGAAAAGCTCATTCTTTGTATGTATTACAGTTTTCAGTCTTTTACAATTTTCTCCGTCTTTCATTCTATCCACCACCCATCTTTTTAAGGGCCCAATGATCAAAAACTCAAATTGTTTGGATTTTTTTTTGAGTATTATATTGTCTTCTTCACATCCAGAGCCCTACATAACTAGATAAACCACTTTTAAGCTTTAGCCTTTATACTGTAAAATTATTTGGGGGAGCTTTAACTACTGACAAGGCTTCTTTGATAATCTCACCAGACCAGAGAGAATAAGATCACTGAGGCCCAAGTATGACTTTTATGTACACTTATCAAGGGCTTTGTTAGATGGTATCATTCAAATGCTGATACAAAATTTATATTAACTGGAACTGTGACAGGTATACTACTAAGGGAATAGACTAAATAGTCTGGTGCTACCCCGCTATATATAATTACCAAAACCTTCCCACAGACAGGAGATAACAAAAGAGATAGGGCCTTAAAGCACTCACCCTTATTAGTGCTGCACTAAGGCTAAAACTTAACCTTTACTAAATTACACACATAAAACCGCAGGAATACCTGCATATCTATCCCCCACCATAAATGAAATCATTGAATACCCCCCCATCTTCCTCTATTAAATATGGATCAAGTTCTCCACTTGCATGTCATGTTTCAGCCCTGCAGTTCTGTAAGAGCTCTGAAACATTTTCTAGCTACTGATTCTTAACATTGTGTACCAACAATGCAATAAAACAGTGAGTAAATGTGTTTGCTAATACTGCATTAATACAGTTTTCCTCATGCAATAATATTTAAAACATTTTGACTAATTACAATCCTTTGTTTTACAGTATATCCTTTTTTTAAAAAGTATGGTTGAATAAAGTAAATGATTACCTTTGTAGCCATTGTAATCTTGTGTTCTGTTTTTAGTACTGTGTGAGATGGTTTTTAGTAATGAATGGTAAGATAAAATTGCTTCTTTTTCCTTTGAGGTTAGGCTATGTGTTCCGTCCTCCTTAAACATGCGTGATTCTCTGCAAGCTAATTAAGGAGGAGTCTTAACAACAGATAATTCCTTTGCCCTGAACTATCCATGAAATATAAACGTATTTAGAGCCAGCAGCAAATTAATCATTTGAGAATGGATCCCGATAGCTGTGCTTCCTGTCGTCTTGGCACCATTACTGTTTGCCTGCTTGATATCATACTCTGAGATTAAAATGGGGAATACTCAAACTATGGCCTGGGTGCCAAATCAGGCCTTCTGTCTGTTTTTGTACTGCCTGAGAGCTAAAAAATAGTTTTTACATGTTTTAAATGCTTGGAAAAAAAAATCAAATGAATATTATTTCATGACAAGTAAAAAATTGAATTTGTTGTTTTATTCGAGCACGGCCACTTGTATGGCAGAGTTCAGTAGTTGCGACAGAGAACTATGTCGTGCTTTGCTCTGCTGTTCAGTGCACTAAAATAGAGGTTGACAACATATTCCCATTCCAAGGTAAGCAAGTTTCAGTAAAATTATAAAATCTAAAATGGAATCTAATCACAGCAGAATTTCTTCGCAAAAAAAATAAATTTCAATAAATATAAAAAATAATTGGAGGTGGGGTATACTTTTGGCCGTGGTCGGACTGTTAGCCGATGGACATTTGGCCGACGGATAATAGTCCGACAGACAAGTGGCTGTCAGATAACAGTCTGGCCATGAGATAGATTCGATAGATTAGATAAATAGATTTGATAGATAAATTCGATAGATTCGATAGATTAAATAGATAGATTTGATAGATAATTCCCAGACAAAGAATTACAAGACGTGTAGGCTGGGACCCATGGTTGGGTTCCCAGAGGCGGTTGCGGCGCCCGAGGCTCTGATTAGAACAGAGCACTCTGGAGCGTATCTGCCCTCGCCCAAACTCGGAACATGCTTTGGCATTATGTCCGTCGGCCAAATGTCTGTCGGATAGAATGCTGTCGGTCAAATTTTCGTCTTCATTTTATCAGAGCACCACTTTTGGCAACAGCCACAATTGCTGAATTACTTTGAAGCTGCAATAACAGGCTCGGCAAACCACTGTATATTGGTAGATAGAGGCACAATGCACTATTATTTATACCGATCATAACACAACTTAACTCGCTGATTACAATGGACTAAGTTGGTGACTATCTTTCCAGCTCACAGTACCAGAACAAAAAGGCTTCAGGGGCAGCGCAAGTGTGCCTGTGGCCTTTACCTCCCATTGTGTGTCCGTGTAGAGCAGCCAATATGTTTCATAAGTTTGCATATTACACAATCTTCTACAATACCTGTGATTGAAACTACGTGGCAACAAGATTTCTGAGATGATAATGCGGAATTTGCTATGGTGTCTGCAGAGGAAATCCTCCTTATAGCTCTTAAGACTTGCTTCCTCTATATCTTGATAAATTTGAACATGGAACAGATGTACTGCTTTTAACGGTGCTGTATAGCCTGATAAGCACTCAAAGTTGAAATTGAGCTCCACAATTACAAGGGAGCTGAGGTCTATACTGGTGTGACTAACCACATATAAAACACAATCAGCCAGATTACGAGTTTTGAGCATTATAGGGAAATTAACGACTGCAGCTTTATCGGCGGTATTTCACTCCCTATAGCGCTGGTATTATAAGTTTACAAAAAGCAGGCGTTTGCGGGCGATATGGCAGCATTGAGCTTCATAACGCACCGAAATACCAGCGCTGCTTTGACGTGCTCGTGCACTATTTCCCTATAGACTTCAATGGGGAGAGCTGGCAAAACAAAAGCCTAACACCTGCAATAGCGGAGTGTAAAGCTCCGTAACGCAGCCCCATTAAAGTCTATGGGGAAAAAAATATGTACGTTTACACCTAACATAAACCCTGAGTCTAAACACCCCTGATCTGCTGCCCCCAACATCGCCGCCACCTACATTACTGTTATTAACCCCTAATCTGCTGCCCCCAACATCGCCACCTACATTACTGTTATTAACCCCTAATCTGCTGCCCCAATCTCGTTGCCACCTAACTACACTTATTAACCCCTAATCTGCTGCCCCCAATGTCGCCGCCACTATACTAAAGTTATTAACCTCTAAACCTAACCCTAAGTCTAACCCTAACGTAACCCTATCCCTAACACCCACTAACTTTAACCTAATTAAAATAATTCCAAATAAATATTACAATTATTACCTAAATTATTCCTATTTAAAACTACTTACCTGTAAAATAAAACCTAAGCAAGCTACAATATAATTAATAGTTATATTGTATCTAGCTTAGGTTTTATTTTTATTTCACAGGTAAGTTTTGTATTTATTTTAACTAGGTAGACTAGTTAGTAAATAGTTATTAACTATTTACTAACTACCTAGTAGAAATAAATACAAATTTACCTGTGAAATAAAACCTAACCTGTCTGTTTAACCTAACAGTTGAACCTAACATTACACTAAAATTAAATAAATTACATTAATGAAATAGTTAACTAAATCACAAAAATAAACACTAAGTTACACAAATTAAAAAAGAAATGATCAAATATTTAAACTAATTGCACCTAATCTAATAGCCCTATTAAAATAAAAAAATGCCCCCCAAAATAATAAAACCCCTAGCCTAAACTAAACTGCCAAACTAAAAATACAAACAACCCCACCACCCACACAACCAACCCCCCCAACTAAAAACCTACCTAAAAAACCTAAGCTACCCATTGCCCTGAAAAGGGCATTTGGATGGGCATTGCCCTTTAAAAAAGGGGATTCAGGTCTTTTAAATTGCCCAAACCCTAAGCTAAAAATTAAACCCACCCAATAAACCCTTAATAAAACATAACACTAACCCCCGAAGATCCACTTACAGTTTTGGAAGCCCGGACATCCATCCTCATTCAGCCGGGAGAAGTCTTCATCTTAGCGGCAAGAAGTCCTCAACGAACCCGGGAGAAATCTTCATCCAAGTGGCAAGAAGTCTTCATCCAGACGGCATCTTCTATCTTCATCCTTCCGGCGCGGAGCGCCTCCATCTTCAAGACATCCAGCGCAGAGCATCCTCTTCATACGGTCCCAGCCGTACATTGAAGGTTCCCTTTAAGGGACGTCATCCAAGATGGCGTCCCTTGAATTCCGATTGGCTGATAGAATTCTATCAGCCAATCGGAATTAAAGGGAAAAAATCATAGTGGCTGATGCTTCAATCCTATTGGCTGACCCAATCAGCCAATGGGATTGAGCCCGCATTCTAATGGATATTCCAATCAGGACTTCTTGCCGCTTAGATGAAGACTTCTCCTGGCTGGATGAGGATGGATGTCCGGTCTTCCAAAATTGTAAGTGGATCTTCAGGGGTTAGTGTTCGGAGGTTTTATTAAAGGTTTATTGGGTGGGTTTTATTTTTAGCTTAGGGTTTGGGCAGTGTAAAACAGCTGAATGCCCTTTTAAGGGCAATGCCCATCCAAATGCCCTTTTCAGGGCAATGGGTAGCTTTAAGTTTTTTAGGTAGGTTTTTATTTGAAGGGGGTTGGTTGTGTGGGTGGTGGGTTTTACTGTTTGGGGTTGGTTGTATTTTTATTTGCCAGGTAAAAAAGCTGATTTCTTTGGGGCAATGCCCCGCAAAAGGCCCTTTTAAGGCTATTGGCAGTTTAGTTTAGGCTAGGGGTTTTATTATTTGGGGGGGGGGGGCTTTTTTATTTTGATAGGGCTATTAGATTAGGTGTAATTAGTTTAAATATTTGATAATTAATTTTTTATTTTGTGTTAGTGGTTTTTTGTGTTTGATTTAGTTAATTGTATTTCATTAATGTATTGTATTTAATTTTAGTGTAATGTTAGGTTTAACTGTAAGACAGGTTAGGTTTTATTTCACAGGTAAATTTGTATTTATTTTTACTAGGTAGTTAACAGTTAACTATTTACTAACTAATCAATCTAGTTAAAATAAATACAAACTTTTCTGTGAAATAAAAATAAAACCTAAGATAGCTACAATATAACTATTAGTTATATTGTAGCTAGCTTAGGTTTTATTTTACAGGTAAGTATGTGGTTAGTTTTAAATAGGAATAATTTAGGTATTAATTGTAATTTTTATTTGGAATTATTTTAATTAGGTTAGAGTTAGTGGGTGTTAGTTATTGTTGGGTTAGGTTTAGGGGTTAATAACTTTAGTATAGTGGCGGTGACATTGGGGGCAGCAGATTAGGGGTTAATAAGTGTAGTTATGTGGCAGCGATTTGGGGGGGCAGCAGATTAGGGGTTAATAACAGTAATGTAGCTTGCAGCGATGTTAGGGACAGCAGATTAGGGGTTAATAAGTGTATGTAGGTGGCAATGCCATTGGGGCAGCAGATTAGGGGTTAATATTTTAGTGTTTGCGGTGCGTGAGTGCGGCGGTTTAGGGGTTAATATGTTTATTATAGTGGCGGCGATGTCTGGAGCAGCAGATTAGGGGTTAATAATTTTATTTTAGTGTTTGCGATGCGGGAGGGCCTCGGTTTAGGGGTTAATAGGTAGTTTATGGGTGTTAGTGTACTTTGTAACACTTTAGTTATGAGTTTTATGTTACAGCTTTGTAGCGTAAAACCCATAACTACTGATTTTCAGGTGGCGTTACAGATCTTGTAGGTTTTGGCTGGACAGGCAAACTCATTATTCCGGCGCTATGGAAGTCCCATTGAAAAAGGAGCGGTAGTTACGTTGTTTTACGGTCAAAAAGGTGTGCGGTACACCTGTAATACCAGTGGTAGTGAAAAAGAGCCATAACGCTGCTTTTTCATTTGTAACGCACAACTCGTAATCTAGCTGAATATATTTTCATTGCACTAAAAAAAAGCTAGTTTTAGTGATTATTTTTTTTTTCTCTCAAAACCCATTGATTAGTAAATCGGTTTTTTATTTCTTAATTAATTTCTTAATTGATTTTTTATTTTATTTTGTAAAAAAAAGAATTGACCTAAAATAGTTTGTTTATAAATGTATTATTTTTAAATAAATATGAATTGTTTATTTATTTAGTCTTCCATTTTATTCACCTGTATAGTGTGTGTGTGTGTAGTTGGTTAATTTTTGTTGTTCTGTAATCATATTCATTGTGGCATTTTAATGTATTTATATTCTTACAGCTATATGTAAATCAAAATTCCAGTAACTCGACGACTAATTAAGGCTACTATAAATATTGGTATAAAAGTCTGTTTACTGTAGCTTGATAAAGACCCACAGTACTTCTGGCTGAAACATGTTGCAAAACATACTTTTGGCTTGTCCATAAAGAGCTACAGTCACTGTTTATAAGATGCTTGGATAACTGCTACAAGCCGGGGTGTAACGCCACTGATCTGGGAATCTGTGAAAGATGAATACGCTGATTGGCTAGTTTACTGCAACTGGAGCCAGCTACACCAGAATCCTCTCCTAGCTTAAGGGACAGTCTACCATAGAATTGTTATTGTTTTAAAAGATAGATAATCCCTTTATTACCCATTCCCCACTTTTGCATAACCAACACTGTTCTATTAATATACTTATTACCTCTGTGATTACCTTGTATCTAGGAACCTTCTTCCAGCCCCCTGATCACATGACTGTGACTGTTTATTATCTATTGTCTTAAATTTAGCATTGCTTTGTGCTAAATCTTAAATAACTTTCTGTGCCTGAACACAGTGTTATCTATATGACCCACATGTACTTTCTGTCTCTTTGTGTTGAAAAGAGAGGTAAAAAGCATGTGATAAGAGGCAGCTCTCAAAGGCTTAGAAATTAGCATATGAGCCTACCTATGTTTAGTTTAAACTAAGAATACCAAGAGAAAAAAGCAAATTTGATGATAAAAGTAAATTGGAAAGTTGATTAAAATTAAAAGTCCTATCTGAATAATGAAAGTTTAATTTATAATAGACTGTCCCTTTATTGGTAACTTTCCTATCTGAGCAGAAGGGAACCCTACAGTGTTTCACAATTGTGTGTATACTGTATATATTCTTTTGTAGGCACTGACTCTGGTTTCTGTTTCGGACGTTTCTGTATACTTTTTGGACTTTTTTCATACATTTAGGACTTTTTAATATGCAATTTGAGAGTTCTTTTATGGAAATTTAATCAATGAGACAGATATGGTTTGTGATTTGTTTCACTGTTTTATATTGTTTGTAATTTTATTTGTATTAAATTGAATATACTTCACTCATAAGTTTTTATTTATTTTCATGCAGTGATAATACGTTGTGTTTTATTTATATCTACTGCGTTTATTTTTGCACAGTCATTGACCAAGCACCTATTCCCTGAAGAGGCTCTGGGCAATTGCAAAATGAGTTGCAACCTGTGGTGTTCCTTACTGATAGCCTGGTTGTGCTGGACTTTTCCAAACCTTCCTGAGCAGTGACATTCTTTACCCAGTACACCTGCAGGAGCGGACGGAGGTTTCTTTTAGAAAATAGTGCACAAGATATAGACTCTCTGAGTGTAACCATCAGTAACTAGGGGAGATATATATATATTTAATGACCCGAGTCGAGTTGGTGTTTGTTGAGGGATAGTATTTTTGGCTATATGCCCAGAGGTGTCTGTAGCATGGGTATGAGCTCTGAGAGGGTAATTATATAGCAATCTCCAGGACTCCCTATGTGTGCTGTTTTCTTAAAGGGATACTAAACCCAATTTTTTTTATTTAATGATTCAGACTGAGCATGCAATTTTAAGCAACTTTCTATTTTACTCCTATTAATTTTTCTTCTTTCTCTTGCTATCTGTATTCAAAAAGCAGGAAATTAAAGCTAGGAGCCAGCCTATTTTAGGTTCAGCACCCTGGATAGCACATGCTTATTGGAGGCTACATTTAGCAAACCAATAAGCAAGCATAACCCAGGTTCTCAAACAAAAATGGTCCGGCTCTTAAAGTGATATTAAACATGGTATTATAAATTGTATATAGAAAAACATTCTGCAATATACTTTAATTATTTATTTTGTCCCCTTTTCCTGTAACTCAATCCTAAAATTGTGAGCTTTTCAGTTCCTGTTAGAAATGGAAGTGAAGAACACTGTTATATTTCACACAGCCATTGGCTGTATACTCTAGTGACCTATTTATAACTGTTTCTAATTGGCCACAGAAGAAAAGGTAACCTAAGTTACAACATGGCAGCTTCCATTGTTTTATAGACACTAAAACTTTACACTTATTTTGTCAATATTTACAAAGCTAATAAAACTTTAAAAAAATACATCTACATGTTATTCTCAGACTATTTTTTTCTTTAAATGCATTCTAACTAGAATTTATTTGTTTAATGTCCCTTTAAGCTTTACATTACTGCTTTTTAAAAAAAGATAACACGAGAACAAAGAAAAATTGATAATAAGAGTAATTTAGAAAGTTGCTTAAAATTGCATGCTCTTTCTGAACCATTAAAGAAAAAATATTGGGTTTAGTATCCCTTTAAGAAAACAGCACACAGGGGGTCCTGGAGATTGCTATATAATTACCCTCTCAGAGTTTAGACCAATGCTGATAAGTAGATCTGCTTATTTTTTTAAATCTATAATACTATATAAACTCTTAATAAATAATGTGAGTGTATTGCTGCACCAGTAATTTACTGTTGTGGAGTTTGTTATTCTGTTTTCATGCTGTGTAGGAATTTATATATTGGCAGTGTCTTACAAGATTTCACATACCCTGGGATCTGTATTTTATTTGCTTCTTTGAAACGTATATCTGACTCCACATAAATGAGCAACCACACTGTAAGTTCTTGTACCTCAATATACTGTTATGGCAGCTCAGCTTACAATGAAGTGCAGTGTGTGACTTGGCTATTAAAGGGACGGTCTAGTCAAAATTAATTTCATGCTTCAGGTAGGATATGCATTTTTAAACCACTTTCCAATTTGTATTTATCAAATTTCCTTTGTTCTCTTGGTATACTTTGTTGAAAGCCACCTCTTATCTTGGTACATTTTGACATTTTGTTTTAAAACTAGACAGCGCTGTTTCATGTGTGCCATATAGATAACATGGTGCTCACTCTCGTTGAGTTACTTAGGAGTCAGCACCGATTGGCTAAAATGCAAGTCTGCCAAAAACTGAAATAAGGGGCCAGTCTGCAGAGGCTTAGATACAAGGTAATCACAGAAGTAAAAAGTATATTAACATAACTGTAGGTTATGCAAAACTGGGGAATGGGAAATAAAGGGATTATCCATCTCTTTAAACAATAGATCGAGAGAAGAGATTACCTTACGGGACTCCATTGTTCTACTCTACTTTGGATTAATAACCTCCGTATTAATAACCTCCGTATTATTTATTTTGCTTGCACAGTTGGGTTTGCCTTTTCGTATTGACTTCATTTTTAGCCCAATTAAATATAGGATATCAAGAGATTTTGTTCTTTTTTAAAAGGTCAGCCCTTTGCTTAACCTTTGCACCTATATTTTATTTTATACCAGATAGACTGCTTTCATTTTAAAGCCCTCTTTATAGTCTGCTTGTTTCTGAAGTAGCCCAAAAGTGGTTTCTTATTTATATTGAAATCCTGAAATGTATGTAAGTATGATGATGATCTATCAGGTAAAGGGATTTAAAACCCAAAACATTTCTTTTGTGATTTAGGCAAAGCAATTTAACAAAAAATTTGAATCTACTTCTATTATCAAATTTGCTTTGTTTCCATGGTATTCTTTGTTGAAGAGATACATAGGTTAGTGTCTGGAGCACTACATGGCAGGAAATAGTGCTGCCATCTAGTGCTCTTGCAAATGGTTAAAGGGACAGTCAAGTCCAAAATAAACTTTCAAATAACATCATTCAAATAAAGCATGTCATTGTAAACAACTTTCAAATGTACTTTTATCACCAATTTAGCTTTGTTCTCTTGGTATTCTTAGTTGAAAGCTAAACCTTGGCAGGCTCATGCTAATTTCTTAGACCTTGAAGGCTATCTCTAATCTGAATGCATTTTGACAGTTTTTCATCACTAGAGGGCATTTGTTCATGTGTGTCATATAGATAACATTGAGCTCACCCTGTGAACTTACCTAGGAGTCAGCACTGATTGGCTAAAATGCAAGTCTGTCAAAAGAACTGAAGTAAGGTGGCAGTTTGCAGAGTCATAGATACAAGGTAATTACAGAGGTAAAAAGTGTATTAATATAACTGTGTTGGTTGTGCAAAACAGGGGAATGGGTAATAAAGGGATTATCTATCTTTTTAAACAACAAACATTCTAGTGTTGACTGTCCCTTTTAACATTCTTGCTGAAATATGATACCGGCACGCTTCTGACCTTTTTTCAACAAGATATTAAAGAAAATTTGGTAATAGAAGTAAATGAAATGTTAATTGCAACTAATTACTTGATTTGTTGTTTGACTTTTTTAAAAATTTTTAGAACTATACAAAAACCTTTATGATTTAACTCAAATAAAAATGATTTTGAAACTACTGAAAATCTAGTCTGAACATTCAAACCAATTGTTCTGTGGCATCAAGAGTCACGTGAATTTGGAGAAAAATACCAACACTTTATAACACTTTTAAAAACTTAGTTCAGTTGCTAATTACTAAAAATATTTAACAGTACTATGTAATTATTTAGTCTTTCAACATTTTTCTCCATCTCCTTTTATTTCAACCTTCATCTATACCTGTTATGCTTCAGTTTTTTATCCTTAATATTAATTTAAATATGATGTTAATAACTAAGCAATTCTCATTGACCATTACAGGTATTCATATAGAATATCCACAGAAGAGGGTTGTGTGTCTGGAAGATTATTTTTATGACAAGGAACGTACTCTTCCACTTATCGGTATGTCTGTACCATACACGTATTAAGTCATGTTATAGCAAACCACATGTGCTCCGAAATTATGGTCTGGGAAGACTTGACTGACTGTGTTAAGTGATTTGTTTTTTTATTCAGTTAAAATAATAATAATAATGAAGGCTGTTAAAATCATAGATTTTTTTTATCAAGCAGTTAATTCTATTATAAGTTATTTGTTCTAATAGTCTGTCTACAGTGTGGCCATAAATGATCAAAGAATCAATAAATCATGTAATATTAAATAGTGTAGGGAATATGATTGCCCTTCAGTGCTGAGCCATTTCACATATCTTTTCTAGAGCTGTTTTTCCTTTTCCTTCTATTTCTATCATTCTCTGTGTCTCTAATCTTTAAATCTGTGATTTACATTTCCATCTTAAAAAAAACTGAACTAATTATCTATAACTTGTGATTTTATTTTGTAGTAACCATTTTGCATTTCCCCCACCCCCAGAAAATGAGTAGGTATGAACCACTGGTTTTCAAACCTGTCCTCAGACCTCCATAACAGGCCATATTTAGAGTATATCTGAACTGAGCACAGGCAAAATAATCAGCTGATTAGTAAACATCGTTATTTTATAAGCGATCAACCAAGGTAATCTTGAAAATCTGGCCTGTTAGGGAGGCCTGATGACCGTTTTTAAAACAAATGGTATAAACTATCTAACTATAAAAATGTTACATACTGTTGTTTAAAATGAAACATCATTTTCTTCTGTTAAGTGTGATCAGTCCACGGGTCATCATTACTTCTGGGATATTACTCCTCCCCAACAGGAAGTGCAAGAGGATTCACCCAGCAGAGCTGCATATAGCTCCTCCCCTCTACGTCACTCCCAGTCATTCTCTTGCACCCAACGACTAGATAGGATGTGTGAGAGGACTATGGTGATTTTATTTAGTTTTATTTCTTCAATCAAAAGTTTGTTATTTTTAATAGCACCGGAGTGTGTTATTCCTTCTCTGGTAGAATTTGAAGAAGAATCTACCAGAGTTTTTTCTATGATTTTAGCCGGAGTAGTTAAGATCATATTGCTGTTTCTCGGCCATCTGAGGAGAGGTAAACTTCAGATCAGGGGACAGCGGGCAGATTAATCTGCAAAGAGGTATGTAGCAGCTTTTATTTTCTGACAATGGAATTGATGAGAAAATCCTGCCATACCAATATAATATCATGTATGTATATTTTACATTTGAGTATTCTGGGGAATGGTACTTCACTGGAATTACACTGTGTATATAAGACTTTAGCCTATTTGCAAGCAACAGGCTTTTTAATAACTCTTAATTTATGTTAAACGTTTTTGCTGGAATGTAAAATCGTTTTCATTTTCTGAGGTACTGGGTGAATAAAATGTTTGGGCACTATTTTTCCACTTGGCAGTTGCTTGATCTAATTCTGACAGTTTACTGATCTCTCTCACTGTTGTGTGTGAGGGGGAGGGGCCTTTTTTTGGCGCTTTTGCTACGCATCAAAAATTTCAGTCAGAAGCTCATTGTTTTTTCCTGCATGTTCCGGTTCATCTTACAGAACTCAGGGGTCTTCAAAGCTTGTTTGAGGGAAGTAATCTTCACAACAGAGCTGTGAGATTGTAGTTGACTGTGATAAAAAATTGTGTTTTGTTTTTACAAAGTTTGATGCTGTAACCTTTTCAGTTTATTGATTTCAACTGTCATATATCTTTCTGTGCTTCTTAGGCACAGTACGTTTTTCATTGTATTTTACTTGAATAATATTTCCAAGTTGCAAGTTTAGTTGCTAGTGTGTTAAACATGTCTGATTCAGAGGATGAGACCTGTACTATTTGTGCTAACGCCAAAGTGGAGCCCAATAGAAATTTATGTACTAACTGTATTGATGCTACTTTAAATAAAAGTCAATCTGTACAAATTGAACAAATTTCACCAAACAACGAGGGGAGAGTTATGCCGACTAACTCGCCTCACGTGACAGTACCTGCATCTCCCGCTCGGGAGGTGCGCGATATTGTGGCGCCCAGTACATCTGGGCGGCCATTACAAATAACATTACAAGATATGGCTACTGTTATGACTGAGGTTTTGGCTAAATTACCAGAGCTAAGAGGCAAGCGTGATCACTCTGGGGTGAGAACAGAGTGCGCTGATAATGCTAGGGCCATGTCAGATACTGCGTCACAACTTGCAGAACATGAGGACGGAGAGCTTCATTCTGCGGCTGACGGTTCTGATCCAAACAGATTGGATTCAGATATTTCAAATTTTAAATTTAAGCTGGAAAACCTCCGTGTATTACTAGGGGAGGTGTTAGCGGCTCTGAATGATTGTAACACAGTTGCAATACCAGAGAAAATGTGTAGGTTGGATAAATATTTTGCTGTACCAACAAGTACTGACGTTTTTCCTATACCTAAGAGACTAACTGAAATTATTACTAAGGAGTGGGATAGACCCGGTGTGCCGTTCTCACCCCCTCCGATATTTAGAAAGATGTTTCCAATAGACACCACCACACGGGACTTATGGCAAACGGTCCCTAAGGTGGAGGGAGCAGTTTCTACTTTAGCTAAGCGTACCACTATCCCGGTGGAGGATAGCTGTGCCTTTTCAGATCCAATGGATAAAAAGTTAGAGGGTTACCTTAAGAAAATGTTTGTTCAACAAGGTTTTATATTGCAACCCCTTGCATGCATTGCGCCGGTCACGGCTGCAGCGGCATTCTGGATTGAGTCTCTGGAAGACAACCTTAGTTCAGCTACTCTGGACGACATTACGGACAGGCTTAGAATCCTTAAGCTAGCTAATTCTTTCATTTCGGAAGCCGTAGTACATTTAACTAAACTTACGGCTAAGAATTCCGGATTCGCCATTCAGGCGCGCAGAGCACTGTGGCTAAAATCCTGGTCAGCTGATGTAACTTCTAAGTCCAAATTACTTAATATACCTTTCAAAGGGCAGACCTTATTTGGGCCCGGTTTGAAAGAAATTATCGCTGACATTACAGGAGGTAAGGGCCACGCCCTGCCTCAAGACAGAGCCAAACCTAAGGCTAGACAGTCTAATTTTCGTTCCTTTCGGAATTTCAAAGCAGGAGCAGCATCAACTTCCACTGCTCCAAAACAAGAAGGATCTGTTGCTCGCTACAGACAAAGCTGGAGACCTAACCAGTCTTGGAACAAGGGCAAGCAGGCCAGGAAACCTGCTGCTGCCCCTAAAACAGCATGAATTGAGGGCCCCCGATCCGGGATCGGATCTAGTGGGGGGCAGACTTTCTCTCTTCGCCCAGGCTTGGGCAAGAGATGTCCAGGACCCCTGGGCGCTAGAGATAATATCTCAGGGATACCTTCTGGACTTCAAATACTCTCCTCCAAGAGAGAGATTTCATCTGTCAAGGTTGTCAACAAACCAGTTTGTAGCTCTTCCATTCGGATTGGCTACAGCTCCAAGAATCTTCACAAAGGTTCTGGGTGCTCTTCTGGCGGTACTAAGACCGCGGGGAATCTCGGTAGCTCCGTACCTAGACGACATTCTGATACAAGCTTCAAGCTTTCAAACTGCCAAGTCTCATACATAGTTAGTACTGGCTTTTCTAAGGTCACATGGATGGAAGGTGAACGAAAAGAAAAGTTCACTCGTTCCACTCACAAGAGTTCCCTTCCTGGGGACTCTTATAGATTCTGTAGAAATGAAGATTTACCTGACAGAGGACAGGTTAACAAGACTTCAAAGTGCTTGCCGCACCCTTCATTCCATTCAACACCCGTCAGTGGCTCAATGCATGGAGGTAATCGGCTTAATGGTAGCGGCAATGGACATAGTTCCCTTTGCTCGCTTACACCTCAGACCACTGCAACTGTGCATGCTAAGTCAGTGGAATGGGGATTACTCAGATTTGTCCCCTTCTCTGAATCTGGATCAAGAGACCAGAAATTCTCTTCTATGGTGGCTTTCTCGGCCACATCTGTCCAGGGGGATGCCATTCAGCAGACCAGACTGAACAATTGTAACAACAGACGCCAGCCTTCTAGGTTGGGGTGCCGTCTGGAATTCTCTGAAAGCTCAGGGACAATGGAGTCAGGAGGAGAGTCTCCTGCCAATAAACATTCTGGAATTGAGAGCAGTTCTCAATGCCCTCCTGGCTTGGCCCCAGTTGACAACTCGGGGGTTCATCAGGTTTCAGTCGGACAACATCACGACGGTAGCTTACATCAACCATCAGGGAGGGACAAGAAGCTCCCTAGCAATGATGGAAGTATCAAAGATAATTCGCTGGGCAGAGTCGCACTCTTGCCACCTGTCAGCAATCCACATTCCGGGAGTGGAGAACTGGGAGGCGGATTTCTTAAGTCGTCAGACTTTTCATCCGGGGGAGTGGGAGCTTCATCCGGAGGTCTTTGCCCAAATACTTCGACGTTGGGGCAAACCAGAGATAGATCTCATGGCGTCTCGACAGAACGCCAAGCTTCCTCGTTACGGGTCCAGATCCAGGGATCCAGGAGCAGTCCTGATAGATGCCCTGACAGCACCTTGGGACTTCAGGATGGCTTACGTGTTTCCACCCTTCCCGATGCTTCCTCGATTGATTGCCAGAATCAAACAGGAGAGAGCATCAGTGATTCTAATAGCACCTGCATGGCCACGCAGGACTTGGTATGCAGACCTGGTGGACATGTCATCCTGTCCACCTTGGTCTCTACCTCTGAAACAGGATCTCCTGATACAGGGTCCTTTCAAACATCAAAATCTAACTTCTCTGAAGCTGACTGCTTGGAAATTGAACGCTTGATTTTATCAAGACGTGGGTTTTCTGAGTCAGTTATTGATACCTTAATACAGGCTAGGAAGCCTGTTACCAGAAGAATTTACCATAAGATATGGCGTAAATACCTATATTGGTGTGAATCCAAAGGTTACTCTTGGAGTAAGGTTAGGATTCCTAGGATATTGTCTTTTCTACAAGAAGGTTTAGAAAAGGGTTTATCTGCTAGTTCATTAAAGGGACAGATCTCAGCTCTGTCCATTCTGTTACACAAACGTCTGTCAGAAGTTCCAGACGTTCAGGCTTTTTGTCAGGCTTTGGCCAGGATTAAGCCTGTGTTTAAAACTGTTGCTCCGCCATGGAGCTTAAACCTTGTTCTTAACGTTTTACAGGGCGTTCCGTTTGAACCCCTTCATTCCATTGATATAAAGTTGTTATCTTGGAAAGTTCTATTTTTAATGGCTATTTCCTCGGCTCGAAGAGTCTCTGAGTTATCAGCCTTACATTGTGATTCTCCTTATTTGATTTTTCATTCGGATAAGGTAGTTCTGCGTACTAAACCTGGGTTCTTACCTAAGGTAGTCACTAACAGGAATATCAATCAAGAGATTGTTGTTCCTTCTTTTTGTCCAAATCCTTCTTCGAAGAAGGAACGTCTACTGCACAATCTGGACGTAGTTCGTGCCCTAAAATTTTACTTACAGGCAACTAAGGAATTTCGACAAACGTCTTCTCTGTTTGTCGTTTACTCTGGTCAGAGGAGAGGTCAAAAGGCTTCTGCTACCTCTCTTTCCTTTTGGCTTCGTAGCATAATACGTTTAGCTTATGAGACTGCTGGACAGCAGCCTCCTGAAAGAATTACAGCTCATTCTACTAGAGCTGTGGCTTCCACTTGGGCCTTCAAGAATGAGGCCTCTGTTGAACAGATTTGCAAGGCTGCAACTTGGTCTTCGCTTCATACTTTTTCCAAATTTTACAAATTTGACACTTTTGCTTCCTCGGAGGCTATTTTTGGGAGAAAGGTTCTTCAGGCAGTGGTTCCTTCTGTATAAAGAGCCTGCCTATCCCTCCCGTCATCCGTGTACTTTTGCTTTGGTATTGGTATCCCAGAAGTAATGATGACCCGTGGACTGATCACACTTAACAGAAGAAAACATAATTTATGCTTACCTGATAAATTCCTTTCTTCTGTAGTGTGATCAGTCCACGGCCCGCCCTGTTTTTTTTAAGGCAGGTAAATATTTTTTAAATTATACTCCAGTCACCACTACACCCTTGGCTTCTCCTTTCTCGTTGGTCCTTGGTCGAATGACTGGGAGTGACGTAGAGGGGAGGAGCTATATGCAGCTCTGCTGGGTGAATCCTCTTGCACTTCCTGTTGGGGAGGAGTAATATCCCAGAAGTAATGATGACCCGTGGACTGATCACACTACAGAAGAAAGGAATTTATCAGGTAAGCATAAATTATGTTTTTAGAGATTTGATTTAAAGGGACATTCCAGTCAAAATTTAAAAGCACAGACGAATTACATCTTTGGATAGAAACATATTTGCAATATACACTGTGTGGCCACTTTATTAGGTACAGCCCTGCTGTGCACACAAATGGTTAGTTCCACTATGTTGCACATCACGTTGCTGCAGCTTTGGTATAAATCCAGCAGAACAACCTTCCTACTATCAGTTAAAAGTACAAACCGCAGCGAGAAAGGGAAAGAACAGTGATCTAATGGACTTTGAACGTGGCATGATAGTAGGTGCAAGACGTGCTGGACTAAGCATATTTGAAACGGCTACTCCTGAACTTTTTTTTACGTACCACATTTTCAAGGGTTTATCAAGAATGGTGCAATGAACAAAAAACAACCAGTCAGCGGCAGTCCTGTGGAAGAAACACGCTTGTTGATGAGAGAGGTCAGAGGAGGATGGCTAGACCAAGCAAACAGACAGGCCATAATTTCGCAAATCACATTAGAATTCAACCTAAGTGTGTAGAAAAACATATTGCAATGCCCCAGAGTGGAAAAAGGTCTCTTGGTCTGACGAATCAAAGTTCCTAGTTCCTCATGTTGACAGTTTATCCTCAGGCAGATGGTTACTTCCAGCAGGTTAATGTGTTGTTGCACAAAGCCTGCATCACTATGGAACATGACAATTACTTTTCTTGCTCAGTCCCTGGATCTCAATCCTATTAAACATCTTTGAGGTTGAGCTGGAAAGGGCTATTTGCTGCAGGCCTACAACTCTGTCGAATTTCCAGGAGTTGTGAGACACACTTATGTCTGCATGGTACACAATACCTCCACAATGTTTTCAGCGTCTTGTTAAATCCATGCTTGGATTAATTCAGACTGTTTTGAAGGCTAAAGGAGGCTTAACATGCTACTAGGTAGCTGTACCTAATAAAGTGGCTGCACAATGTACATGTACTGACAAAAATGTTTCTATTAAAAGTTATCACTGTTTAAGGGATAGTAAAGTCCAAATTAAAGGGACAGGCAACACCAGAATTTTTGCAGTTTTAAAAGATCCCCTAATTACCAATTCCCCAGTTTTGCATAACCAACACAGTTATAATTATACACGTTTTACCTCTGTAATTACCTTAGAAGACTGACCCCTTATTTTAGTTCTTTTGACAGACTTTTGACAGACTTGCAGTTTAGCCAATCAGAGTTGACTCCACTGTAAATTCATGTGCATGAGCTCATTGTTATTTATATGAAACACATGAACTAATGCCCTCTAGTGGTAAAAAACTATCAAAATGCATTAAGATTAGAGGCGGCCTTCAAGGTCTAAGAAATTAGCATATGAACCTCCTAGGTTTAGCTTTCAACTAAGAATACCAAGAGAACAAAGCAGAATTGGTGATAAAACTAAATTGGAAAATTGTTTAAAGTTACAGAAAGTTTTTTTGGACTTGACTGTCCCTATAAATTTCATGATTCAGATGGGGAATGTAATTTTAAACAATTTTCTAATTTACCTTTATCATCAAATTTGCTTTGTTCTCTTGGTATTCTTAGTTGAAAGCTAAGCCTAGGTAGGCTAATATGCTAATTTTTGAGCCCTTGAAGGCCGCCTCTTATATGAATGTTAGTTCATGTGTTTCATATAGATAACTTCGTGCTCACGCACGTGAATTTATTAAAGAGCCAGCCCTATTTGCCTGAAATTCAACTCTGTCAAAAGAAACATGGTAATTACAGAGGTAAAAAGTATATTTCTATAACTGTGTTGGTTATGCAAAACTAGGGAATGGTAAATTAGAAGGATTATCTGTCTTTTTAAACAATAACAATTCTGGTGTTTTCTATCCCTTTTTAAGTTTTAACATATTTTTCTGCATATGAAGCATAGCTAGATATAATCAGAGCACCAGCATTTCATATAATGGATCTGCTCAGATTATCAGTGGGGCTTGTATCATGTCAGCAATTAACAAATGTAATCCTTACCAGATGGTGCAAGCACCTTAGACTCTCTGAGCAAGTGCTGTGTTTAAAAACACTTTTGAGACAGCTATAGCTTTTATTAGAAACAGATTTACTAATTTATGTACTGTATATTACATAAATGCTTCTATACAAAACTGAAATGCATCCATGTGGATTTCAATTTTGTCTGTAATGTCCCTTTAACACATAACCTTCCCCTAACTCACACAGTTTAGCAATTATCTGAAACTAAAGAAAACAAAAAATAGCATAAAAAATAATCCAATATAGAATTTCACAGAATATAGTTTATTTGTGGATTTACCCAGAACCAATCTTTTTTTTTTTTCTTTTTAATTCATTTAGTTCAAACTTAACAGCAATCTTTGAGTGCTGACATTAGCAACACAACATAATAAGGCTAGCAGCTCTGACAGGTGATCAGTATTACAATGATTTGACAGTGAGTGGGGTAATAAAGGCTTCTTAAAGGGCAAGTATAGTTAAAAAATGCATGCTCTATATTTTAGAGCATGTCATTTTATCAGCAGTTCTCTGCAGTTTCCGAGTGGTACTTTGAGAGGGCTAAACACATAGATTTACAGGGTTGATAGTGATAAAATGCTGTAATGAATGAGAGCATATCTCTCATTCATTACAGCATTTTGGTTATGCAAAACTAGGGAATGGTAAATTAGAAGGATTATCTGTCTTTTTAAACAATAACAATTCTGGTGTTTTCTATCCCTTTTTAAGTTTTAACATATTTTTCTGCATATGAAGCATAGCTAGATATAATCAGAGCACCAGCATTTCATATAATGGATCTGCTCAGATTATCAGTGGGGCTTGTATCATGTCAGCAATTAACAAATGTAATCCTTACCAGATGGTGCAAGCACCTTAGACTCTCTGAGCAAGTGCTGTGTTTAAAAACACTTTTGAGACAGCTATAGCTTTTATTAGAAACAGATTTACTAATTTATGTACTGTATATTACATAAATGCTTCTATACAAAACTGAAATGCATCCATGTGGATTTCAATTTTGTCTGTAATGTCCCTTTAACACATAACCTTCCCCTAACTCACACAGTTTAGCAATTATCTGAAACTAAAGAAAACAAAAAATAGCATAAAAAATAATCCAATATAGAATTTCACAGAATATAGTTTATTTGTGGATTTACCCAGAACCAATCTTTTTTTTTTTTCTTTTTAATTCATTTAGTTCAAACTTAACAGCAATCTTTGAGTGCTGACATTAGCAACACAACATAATAAGGCTAGCAGCTCTGACAGGTGATCAGTATTACAATGATTTGACAGTGAGTGGGGTAATAAAGGCTTCTTAAAGGGCAAGTATAGTTAAAAAATGCATGCTCTATATTTTAGAGCATGTCATTTTATCAGCAGTTCTCTGCAGTTTCCGAGTGGTACTTTGAGAGGGCTAAACACATAGATTTACAGGGTTGATAGTGATAAAATGCTGTAATGAATGAGAGCATATCATTTTTTTTTTATTGAAATATCCCTTTTAAAAGTTACCAGAACTACCAAAATAGATCCAATGCTGTGAAATGTTTGTTATTGTTATCTGGCAACTGGGCTGTTTTTCTTTGTGCTTTTTGTGGGGTAATAGTGCTTAAACAAACATGAAGATCAAAATTAAACTTGTTTCTGATAGAGTATGAATTTTCAAAACTTGCCATTGGCTCACCAGATCTGGTCCCAGTAATTCTTTGTTGCTTTAAAGCTGACTTTATATATTTGTCTTTTGCAGGAGTTAAACACCGTTATAAGCAAACAATAACCTTTTCGCAATTTTTATTCCCCTTTAATATATAGATTATCATAACTTAGAAAATTGAAAATGACAAGTACCATCTAGAGGGTTAATATGGGTCTGGACCATCACTAATAGGGGCATTGGGATCAAATTACTCAGAAATAAAATACAATTAGAATACCATTTAAAAAAAATAATTGAAATAATATATGTTACTTTTAATTTATTTTAAATATATATATACTTCTCTGTTGTGGAACTATTTTTGTGATAACAAATGATGGCCTCGATATATCAGCACTTGGATCCCACAAAAAAGGCTTTTGGCTTTCTGACAGAATTGCGTTAGGATTACATATGCAGCGCAGACTTCCGCGCAACTGCTGAAACTCACGTCGCCCATAATTTCACCCTGCACATTGGGGAATCCCAAAAACCCCGCCGTCAGTTCATAAACTGCCGTAAGTCGAATAAACTAGTGTGATTTCCAGATATGTGAGAAAATACACATTTCTGGAGTCGCCAGTCACTTACGGCAGTTTAGAAACTGCCAGCGCATAAAAAAAAGAAAAGAAGTAAAATCTCCCATAAAATTCTAAGCCGCCTCCAAAAAATAAACCTGAAACATCAAAACCCCTATAGCCATAATCACCCCACATCACAACTAATAATAAAAGTATTAAGTCCTAAGCCACCAAACCCCACAACGCAATATACCTAATTAAACTAATAACCCCTAATCTACCATTCACCCACATCGCAATCTAACTAATAAATGTATTAACCCCTAATCCGCCACCCCCACATTGCAAAGTATCTAACCTATTAACCCCTAAACCGCCGTTCCCCCACATCACAATAAACCTAATTAACCTATTAACTCCTAAACCGCCAACCCCCCACAACTCAAATAACTAATTTAATTACTAAGCCCCCTAACCTAATACCCCCTAAATTAACCTCAATTACATTAAAATAAAAAACCTAACATTACTTAAAAAAACAACCTAAGATTAAATTAATCTAAAATTACAAAAAATAGTCTAACATTACAGAAAAAAATAAACCAACTGATAAAAAATAAAACAATTAAACCTAATCTAATACCCCTATGAAAATAAAAACCCCCAAAATAAAAACACCCCCTATCTAAACTAAACTACCAATAGCCCTTAAAAGGACCTTTTTGTAGGGCATTGCTGTAAGTTAAACAGCTCTTTTACATCAAAAAAATACTAAGTCCCCCCCTCCCACCAAACCTCCCAAAATAAAAAAAAAACCTAACACTAAAAAAACCTTAACTACCCATTGCCCCTAAAGGGACATTTGTATGGGCATTGCCCTTAAAAGGGCAATTAGCTCTTTTACAGCCCAAAAAAACCCTAATAAAAATTAAAAAAAAAGCCACCCCAAAAAATAAAAAAAAGCTTGTCTATACCTCAAATAGGTACTCACCGTTCCTGAAGTTTTGCGGACAAGGTCTTCTTCCAGGCGGTGATGATCTTCTTCCAGGTGGCGACCTCTTCTATCTTCATCCAGGACCAAGGCGACGCAGAGATCCTCTTCATAGATCACCGCCACACACTGAAGATTGAATACAAGGTACCCGTTTTATTTTTGGGGTACCTTGCATTCCTATTGGCTGAAATTTTCAAACCGGCCATTAGGATGCGAGCTACTGAAATCCTTTTGGCTGTTCAAATCAGCCAATAGGATTTCAGTAGCTCACATCCTATTGGCTGATTTGAAAATTTCAGCCAATAGGAATGCAAGGTACCCCAAAAATAAACGGGTACCTTGTTTAAATCTTCAGTGTGCGGCAGTGATCGTACAAAGAGGATCTCCACGCTGGATGGCTCCACCGTTGCCGGTCCTGTTCCGCGGTCACCTCCGCTCTGCATTGCCTTGGTCTCTTTAGGGGCAATGGGTAGTTTAGGTTTTTTCAGTGTTAGGTTGTTTTATTTTGTTTTCTTTCACTGCTAGTGGGAGACTGTTTAACTTAGGGCAATGCCCTACAAAAGGTCATTTTAAGGGCTATTGGTAGTTTAGTTTAGGGGGTGTTTTTATTTTGGGTGGCTTTCTTATTTTCATAGGGGTATTAGATTAGGTTTAATTTTTGTTGTTGATAATTTGGTTTATTTTATTTTTTAATGTTACACTTTTTTATTTTTTGTAATTTTAGATTAATTTAATCTTTTTTTTTTTTTTAAGTAATGTTAGTAGTAGTAAGAAGCTACACATGTCGTCAAACTTAATTTGACAGGTGCCACGCCCCTTTTAATGTAAATCCCCGCTCTTTTTCCACCCAAGTCTCAGCCCCTATACCCGCCCCTTTTTAATATTGATAATGATTTTGATATGGTAATGATATAGTTGCGTAATAAATAAAATGTATTTTTATTGATTGCAATGATTTTTATAAAATAATTATATAGTTGCGGAATAAATAAAATGTTTTTTTATTGATTGAATAATTGTTTTATGAACGAGCGCAATGTTTTTACTTTGCTGTGTTATATGTAATATCCAATAGGTTTTGTAGTGAATATTTTTAATACGCTTTAAATTTATTTTTAAGGATATGGGTACGACAAAGCAGTAATAAACATGTTCGGACTTGCCCGCAGTACAGAATTTCGTACTAGGGGCAAGTCGGAACATGTCGAAGCCAGTAGAGTCATGTTCTGTCTTGTCGCTAGTAAGGAATTCTGTACTGCGGTCAAGTCCGAACATGTTTATTACCTCTTTGTGTACCCCCCTTAGTAATTAAAGGGACATAATACTCATATGCTAAATCACTTGAAACTGATGCAGTATAACTGTAAAAAGCTGACAGGAAAATATCACCTGAGCATCTCTATGTAAAATAGGAAGATATTTACAATCTCCTCAGCTCAGCAGAGTTAGTTCTGTGTAAAAAGTTATACTTCACCTGCTCCCAGCTGCAGGTAAAAAAAAATAAAAAAAATGAAGAAATGAACAGCAGCCAATCAGCATCAGCAGTGCTGAGGTCATGAACTCTTACTGTGATCTCATGAGATTTGACTTAAAGGGCCACTGTAAGTAAATATTTTCTATGCCTGTTACTAACTAACTACCCCAAATACGCTTTTTACCAATAGCATTTCATTAACATATCTCTACCGTATATCAGAAATCTTGTCTGCAAATTTAATTGTTTTCCAAACCCACTCCGTGGGTATCCTTTGCTCTGTACCAATCCGTTTACAATACCTAGGTTTCAAAATGGTGCTTTAAACACAAACTTATTGGTTTAAGTATTTTGAACATGCAGTGCTGAAAATACTGGGCAGGATAATGTGACATCATCGGCGAATAAAAGATATAACTTTTAGAACGTTATGAAACTTCGTTTTGGAGAAAATATAGGTCAGTAGGTTTTAATTAATGTTTATTAACTTTAATATGTTAGTTGTTTAGCTTAAAAATTATAACAGAAAGTAATCCTTTAACTCTCATGAGATTTCATAGTAAGCTTCCTTTACCTGATTGGTGAAATAATATGAGAGTTCACGATGCTCATTCTTTCAGCTGTCCCAGGACAGACACACTAAAATGCTGCTTAGAAATCCTTTACAATGGGAGGTGGCTACTGAGGAACTTTTGAGGTAAAATATCTTTCTTTTTTACATAGAGATGTTCAGGTGATATTTTCTAGTCAGCTTTTTACAGCTATGCTGCATCACTTTCAAATGTTTAAACATTTGGGTATTATGGCCCTTTAAGTAATTTTGTGCGCATGCCTTTTTTTTAAGCTCATGTATTTAAGAGAGTCCAATTGTGTAATGTATTACTACAGATTAATAGTTTAAATAATAGAATAATTTAACACAGACACAAATACAAATTTCAATAGTTTTATTTTTATTATGGAGAAAAAAAACATTTAAACAATAACAAGCTTACAAAGATAATACAAAATAATAAGAAAAAAAAACATTTAAAACTCAATCATTTATTTACATTTTCAACCAAGTAGTTGGTTGTATAAGTTTACCAGTTCTTTTTTTAGGTAGTAAATAACCATGAGGAATTGTTAGACTAGGGGGACTTAGTGAGCTGGACCTTAAAAAGAAGGCTCCCTCATCTCTTTCTTGTGAAGGGTTTTGAACATTAGTTGCTGAATTCTCATTTAACATCTTTAAACCATTAAGGTTTTCCCTGATTGTTGTATTACCAACAACACTCGATCGGATGTTCAGTTCAGCCATTGCACTCAGAAATGTATTCCAACCTTGGGGTGTCTTCCTAATTGTAACATTATTATTTTGTGTAACACCACGCACCAGATCCTGTATATTTGACCCGGGCACAACACGCTCTTTGTATACAAATTCTCCTTTGTCATTCCACCCAGCAACGTGTTTAGCCTGAACCATTTTACGGAGTAGAAGTTCAGCATTCTTTTTAAAGCGGTCATTTACACTACTAACCACTTCACAAATTATAGTATTAGTTTCTGTATCTGTAGCATGTAAAGTCTTTTCTTCTGGTGGTGGATTAACAGGCGGCATTAACAGCTTTAAACTCATTCCCCCCCCCCCCCTCATTTTGTTTAGCACTCACCAAGTATTTTTGCAACACAGTTGTATACCTCTTTATT
The DNA here is from genome assembly GCF_027579735.1 of Bombina bombina. NCBI lineage: Eukaryota > Metazoa > Chordata > Amphibia > Anura > Bombinatoridae > Bombina > Bombina bombina. The sequence goes on along the minus strand of NC_069503.1, from coordinate 480,012,940 downwards.
TTTTCCCCATCAGATAAATCACTCTGCAAAATAGAAGTCATTTCTGCATCCAAGTTTTGCACCACTGACTCCCGAGAATTTGCTACAGAATTTGTTATATTTTGTAAACGGTCCATATCTTTTTTAGGAACAAGATACATTTTCTCACTATAATCCATTAGCGGTTGGTCAAAAGACCAGTTCGCAATGGTATAGCAAATCCAAGCAGCGACCCAATAAATCCTCCAGACTGTTTCACTAATCGTTTCTTTTTAACAATAGATATTTTTTGTTGCTCAAAGCTTTTATAATTTTGCGCTACTTTTTAAGTGCTCATATTTGTCTAGTCGATTTTACCTTTTAGAGTATTGAGCGCAATCTCACATATCGTAGTGACTAGATCATTAGATGCTGAACCCAAAATCTTTTTTCTTTTAGCTGCTGATGCACTCAATAAAGCTTTTAAAGCTGGCCAATTGCAATGGAGTCTTTTAGACATGTTTGCACCTCGTCAGTTGCTACAATAAATGACTAAAGGCGTCAATTCTATCTCTTTTTAGTGTTTAGCCCGCCAAATGTATCCTGGTAAATCATAATTTTTTTTAGAGTCTTTTAAAGATGCCACAAGTAAGCCTTACGGTTATTTATTAGTTGATTTAAGATCTACTACACCTGATGAATACCGTTTAAGAACCAGTATCTTTCCTCCTGAATTACCAGCTGTGTATATCTTTAAAAAAAAAAACACTAAATAAAAAGAGAGAGAATTGACGCCTTTAGTAATTTATTGTAGCAACTGACGAGGTGCAAACATGTCTAAAAGACTCCATCGCAATTGGCCAGCTTTAAAAGCTTTATTGAGTGCATCAGCAGCTAAAAGAAAAAAGATTTTGGGTTCAGCATCTAATGATCTAGTCACTACGATATGTGAGATTGCGCTTAATACTCTAAAAGGTAAAATACCCTTATCGACTAGACAAATAGGAGCATTTAAAAAGTGGCGCAAAATTATAAAAGCTTTGAGCAACAGCAAAATATCTATTGTTAAAAAGAAATGATTAGTGAAACAGTCTGGAGGATTTATTGGGTCGCTGCTTGTATCTTGTTCCTAAAAAAAGATATGGACCGTTTACAAAATATAACAAATTCTGTAGCAAATTCTCGGGAGTCAGTGGTGCAAAACTTGGATGCAGAAATGACTTCTATTTTGCAGAGTGATTTATCTGATGGGGAAATGACAAAGGAGAATTTGTATACAAAGAGCGTATTGTGCCTGGGTCAAATATACTGGATCTGGTGCGTGGTGTTACACAAAATAATAATGTTACAATTAGGAAGACACCCCAAGGTTGGAATACATTTCTGAGTGCAATGGCTGAACTGAACATCCCATCGAGTGTTGTTGGTAATACAACAATCAGGGAAAAACCTTGATGGTTTAAAGATGTTAAATGAGAATTCAGCAACTAATGTTCAAAACCCTTCACAAGAAAGAGATGAGGGAGCCTTCTTTTTAAGGTCCAGCTCAGGATTAGGGATTAATACATTTATTAGGTAGATTTGCGATGTGAGTGGCGGATTAGGGGTTTATACATTTATTAGTTAGTTTGTGATGTGGGGGTTGGCGGATTAGGGGTTAATATATTTTATTAGTTATTGCGGTGGGGGATGTCAGTTAACAGGTAGATATTGCGCATGTGTTAGGTGTTTGTTAATACTTTCAGGGAGTTACGGTGCTCACATATTCAGCACAAGACTTGCTGCTCCTGCCTATGTGTGGCGAGGTGAAAATGGAGTAAAATTTCTCCATTTTCGCCGCGTAAGTCCTTGCACTGAATATGTGATACCGACTTGTGACTCGGTTCTATGTTTGTTGATGGGAGTAAAATTAGCGCCGGATGGGTGAAATATACATGTCACATTTATATGTGACGCCACTTTTGTAATCTCGACCCTGGTTGAGTTTCCCAAGTGATTACGTTGTAATATTTTTTTTATTTTTTTTTAAAGCCATCGCCACAAGCAAATTTTCAACCTAATAGGCCTTTTTGTGTGTTAAGTACTTGTTCTCAAAATAGAAATTGTGAGGTCACCTGATGCTGCCTGCTTCAGTAGCCTATTCACACACCTTAGTGTGGCCTTGAAAAAAGTTGAAAAGTGGCTGAAATGGATTGTGATCTCTGAGAAGTTTTCATCAAGGATCCGTAAACCCGTTCGTTTGTGAGTGTGGGAAGCAGTCAAAAACTAGGTATTGTGATCGTGTCAAATCGGAAAGTAGCCTTTTCGGACAGAAAAAGAGACTGGAAAGCCTCAGCTGATAAAATGTGATTGAGGCCAATATCAGTTTTCAGCTCAGTGGTGCGGAGACCCACAGAAAAACATAACACTGAGAAGCTGTAAGATTCAGGCTGTAGTTTGGGTGGCCCTACTTTAGAACATATGTTTGGTTGTTGACATCTAGATGAGTTTCAGAAATAAGTATTTTACTCTGTATTTGTTCTTTATTGATTTTGCTTTCGGAAATGTTCCCTTTAATTCTTAATACAAGGAGAGTCCACGGCATCATTCCTTACTGTTGGGAAATACTGAACCTGGGCACCAGGAGGAGGCAAAGACACCCCAGCCAAAGGATTAAATACCTCTCCCACTTCCCCCTATGCTCCTCTCATTCTTTGCCTTTTGTCACAGGAAGGGCCAGAAGGTCTCTTCGACTTTTTTATCTTTTTGGTTGAGGAGTCTTATCCGCTCAGCCTATGAGACAGCGGGACATTGACCTCCCCAGAGAATTACAGCTCATTTTACTAGAGCAGTGACTTCCTCTTGGGCCTTTTAAGGATTCCAGAACTTTACTTTTTTGTCCACAACCTGACCATCAATTTCAAATCACTAATGTGTATAGTTCATCAAGTACCTACTTTTACAGTCCAACGATCTTTCAGAACATTAAATTTTATTTTTTTAAGATGACGTCATTTTAGCCAACCCTCTAATATAGGCTGTGCATAACCAAACTCTTTTTCCAATCGTATTCTGATTTTTTGCATATCATTAAGTAACAATGTCATCACCAGGCGCATGGGCATTGCGATCCGTTGACTTGCGCATGCGCATATCCTATCCATGATACCACACTTACCCATTCAGTGGTATTGGAATTACGCATTGCGCTTTTGAATGATCAATCGGTTTACCTGTTCTCTATGAATACGGGTTGTTGAGAATATAAGGAGTATAAGGTTTCACTACTTATCTACAACCCATTGTTGTTCCTATTTTTGAATCATATCAATTAGCGTTAAAGGAATTATACTTTGTCTATTTTAATATAATAAATTCATTATAAAGTTATATTACCAAAAGTATAAAATGTTACATTCACAGCGTGTATAAATAAGATCTCAATTCGTATTTATATTGATGGGTTGTTTAAAATGTTCATCTTTGTATTGTACCAGTAATATATATAATTGTTTCAATAATAACATTGCTGTCTATAATGCTCATCATAATAGGAATTTGTAATATCAGAGTAATCGTTATAATATCCACAAAGTGCTATATTTTCTAAAAAGTAAGATATATATTAATATAAATTAATGTGTTTTATTCTTAAATATAGAATTATTGTTTGTTATTGTTAGGGAGATTCTCGCAGCGCTCTATTACCTGGTCTATTCAGCGTATTGAGCATATAGTTACATAAAAATTATGTGTTTCATTCATAAGTTTGTCCGGTTTTACATAAATATAGAATTAATGCTCGTTATTGTTAAGAAGATTCTCGCAGCGATCCGCACTTGCCTGCTCTGTTCAGCATATTCATCAGCTCTGTCTGATATCGATACAGTGGGTCTGCTGATTTTTTGTGAGTGATGTTAAGAATGATGTGGACAGAATATCGCACATGCGCACAGCTTAAAGCACAGCCATTTTCATAACCTGGGTTATCGTTCAGGATTGGATGATGGTAAAGAATCGCCGTTGGTGGGTTTGGAAATCATTCTATTTTCACAATCGGATTGCTAAGAAAAGGTAAAAATTTGAAATGCAAAGCTAATTACAAAAATAATGAAAATATATAGATATTGCAATTGAAGATTATTTTAATTCTGGGTTTAGTGTCCCTTTAAGAATGAGGCCTCTATGGAGCAGATTTGTAAGGCGGCCACTTGGTCCTCCTTACACAATTTTCTAAATTTTACAAGTTTGATGTTTTTGCCTCAGCTGAAGCAGCCTTCTGGAGAAAGGTTTTGCAGGCTGTGGTGCCCTCAGATTAGGGCCCGCCTCTCTTTTTGTCCCTTCAGTGTTCTCTAGAGCTTGGGTATAAGTTTCCTAACAGTAAGGAGTGATGCCGTCGACTCTCCTTGTATTAAGAAGGAAAACATAAATTATGCTTACCAGATAATTTAATTTCTTTCTGTACATGGAGAGTCTAAGGCCCCCGCCCGTATTCTCCGATGGACGGCCCCCTAAATTATAATTTTCTTCTGACACCATTTATACCCTGATATTTCTCCTATTGTTCCTTGTTCCCTCAGCAGAATGACTGGGAGATAGGGGAAGTAGGAGAGGTATTTAAGCCTTTGGGTGGGGTATCTTTGCCTCCTCCTGGTGGCCAGGTTCAGTATTTCCCAACAGTAAGGAATGATGCCGTGGACTCTCCTTGTACAGAAGGGAATTATCTGGTAAGCATAATTTATGTTTTCTTGCAAAAAGGGGCTTAACTTTTGACAAAATTCTACCATATTCTGTGAAATGATTGATACTTTAAAAAAAAAAAAAAAAAAGTATGAAATTTCTTTCAAGCAGCTTTCTTACAAGCAGCATTTGAAAAGACAATTTTCTTTCCTATGGCATGGAGAGTCCACAAATCATTCCAATTACTAATGGGGGATATTCACCTCCTGGCCAGCAGGAGGAGGCAAAGAGCACCCCAGCAGAGCTGTTAAGTGTCACTTCCCTTACCCATAACCTCCAGTTATTCTCTTTGCTTTGATTACGGGAGCATGGCGAAGATGGTGTCTGAAGATTTTAATTCTTTAATGGGTACTTTTCCCTGCAAGCAAGGATTGGGGTTATGCTATGTCCGTGTCAATCTCTTTAGTAAGAGTAATGGTGGCTTTTAGCAGTTAGAAGGTGGTCCTTGCTTAAACTTCTAACATCAATGCTACCCCTTGATAGGAAACCAGGGTTGGTTACTTTGTTTTTTCTTTTCTTCAGGTCCCTGGCAGAGGCTGGCTGTGTCTGTCAAACTGGGAGTTGGAGAGAAGAATGAAGACTTCTGAGTCCCTGTATCCTCTGCCCCAAGGGGTTGAGGAATTTTTTTATTTATTTGCGGAGTACCTTCCAGTGAGGATGAGCAACAAGGGAAGGGGATATATCAGCCTCTAATATAACTTCTAGTAACGTTTTAATATTTTGGCTTTGATTTCTCTCCCTGGGGCGACAGTTTTCATCTTTCCCTAATAAATTTATTCAGAGGCAACTGCAAAGGCTAGCATATGATGCCTTTTGAGGAAAGTTAGTTTATGCAGTCTAAATTTACTCAGAGACAGCCGCAAACTAAGCTAGCAATTGATACTTTTGCATTTCTATTCCTTGTTAGGAAAACTGAGTTTGTGTATCTCTGGAGGGGATTTTATATTGTACTCCATGTATGGGGTTAATTTTATATCCTGGCTAATAGAGGATTTATCAGCGTGTAACTAAGTAGCCGATGCTCTTTATCTTTATTATGTGGGGTATTCTAAGTCTTACGGACTTGTACAAAATTTTACCATCAATTTTAAGTACGACAGTTAGTTGTGCATCTGAAATTTACTTTTTGGCGCCAACTCCGCTGTAGCGATAACTGTGTTGTTCAATAGAGTGTGGACAGACATTAGTATACTTGTTGCTTCAGTATTTATGTATGTATACTATCGCTTGATTAAAAAAGGTATGGCAGCTAGTTGAGCATCTGAATTTATTTTCATCCCCGCTGTAGTGACATAACTCTGCTGTTTTCAGTAGAGGCAGTGTGGGCAGACAATAGTATACTTGTTGCTTAATTTGTGTGTATAATATCGCTTGGGTTAATGAGGCGCCATTTTTTCCTCTTGACAGCTAGTCTGTTTTTCATAGCGGCAGTGTGTCTAACACTTTTTAGCTGCTGCAGCTTTTTTAGTGTTTTCTCAATTGCACGATCTCTTAGTGAGATGAAGGCTAATTCCAGCTCACGCTTAAACAGTGTGCAGGAAGAGTGCAGGGAGATGTATCTGGAATATCGCTTAGACCAGTGATCTTGCTATTTGAATTTGATTTATTATTTTTTTAAGTCTCTAGAGAAAATCTCCCTTTGGGTTTAATGTTTGTGACATGTAACTGAAGACTTTCAGTTTGTCCACTTTTCTTTTTATCTTCCTTTCTGTTTAAAATGTATTACAAGGTGATATGAGGAAATATTATTCTATTTTATTTTTTCTTGGTACTTGCTGGAAGTTCCTGTACACGAATCACATTTTTAATGTTTTATGTGTTTTTTTCTGAGTTATATTAATAGCTTATCATTCTGTGGCATATGAAATGCTCAGATATCTAAGTACCCTCTGTTTCCCTGTCAGGAAAGGGGCTCCATGTAAATTTTCCATCATATTGAGAAATTTTTTATTATGTCCATATCATATATATTTTCATGTTTGTGGACTTATTTCAACATGTATCATAATCTCTAAAATATTTTTTCTATGTTTTCTTTTTAAACATACAATACTATGATGATACTGGTCTCGTCTGTGACATATGTTGTTTCATGTCTCATTCTTGTTCTGGTATTTTAGTTTTGTTATTGAAATTCAATATATAATCGCCTTCTTATTGAGGGTTGTTTGATTATGACGTTCATAGGATTTAATTTGTTAACCTATGTTGACTATTGGACTTTTCGTTCTTGGGTCCTGGTCTGGCTGAACCTTCCAGGTGGAGAGGGAATTTTCTACCTTAGGATATAAGGGATTAGCCTTAGAGGTCGACTGACCTTTTCTTTCCGTTCCTTTAGCAACTTCTAGGGACAGATATGCTCCTTTTCTTCTGTGACGGAGCAAGCTGAGACCTCGTGGAAATCTATCCATTCTTTGGAATAAGGGTAATCAATCCATGAAGATTTCCTCTGTGTACAGATCAATATGAAGAGTACGCCCTGATACCAGTCTTGGATCAGGTGGGGGACAGGCATTCCTTTTTTTGATAGCTTGAGGTCACTATGGCCAAGATCCTTGGGAAGTGGAAGTAGTCTTCCAGGGATCGATGTAGGATTTAATTCTTGTCTGTCTTAGACAGATTTCTTCTGTCTAGGCTATCTGAAGACCAGATACAGAGAGAGACTTTCCTGCACAGCATGCAGGATCTCTCCTCTCTAGGAGTTATTCTCCCAGTTCCTCTCACAGAACTAGGTTAAGGATTTTGTTCTAAATCCTTTTTAGACATTGTGTATCTTAACATTTTTCTTATGGTTTTATCCTTCATTATGGAGACTATCGTTCTATTCTTCACTTAGTTCCATGCGTACCAAAGACCTGAAGGACACGTTGTTTTTATGTTCCTATTCTTAGAGAGATTTTCTCATCTACGTTTGGCTTTTTCTGGAAAATTCTTCTAATCTGTAGCCCATCCTTGGGACCTTGCCACTGTTCCTCAAATCTTTATATGGTTCTACAGACTTTTGGCATGGAACAGATATCAGGGAATGGCAGTGCTGTTTCTGGACGATGATATTTTTCAGGCGCTTCCTTTTCATTTAGCCAGATTCCATTTGATTTCTCTGTTTTAGATTCTCCCCTTTCCAAGGTCGAAGGTGAATCTGGAGAGGAGGCCTTGGGAACATACTCCAGGGTATGTTTTCCTGGAGATGATATTGTCTCGATCTCCATGTAGATTTTCCTGAAGGGGGTCAGAATTTCTAAGCTTTTTGTTTATTGTCCTTCACTTTAGCCCTCTGTAGTCTATCAGTGGCTCTGGGTTTGCAGCTAATTGGTCTAATGGTGGTTTCCTTGGACACTACAGCCTGCTGTAGTAGCTTGATGGTTGGCTTAGCTGCCTAACAAGTGGAAGGTTTGCAGTCTGAACCAGCTGCAGCCTCTTGCACCTTGACTGTGTGTGTGCAAGCTGTAAATAACTGTGTGCTCAGATTCTGGATCAATGATCATTCAGTCCTCTATCAGAGGATTGTTATAGACTATCAGATGAGACTATCTGTCCTGGTGGTTCTCTAGGGACTTTCTGTTCCTGGGACCATCTTGGGAGATTGTGTCCATGGATGCCAACCTTTTAGGCTGGGAAGCAGTTTGGGGCTCTTTAAGAGCTCAGGAACTTGGGTCTCCATTATGATTCCACATAGGTTTTGGTGTCGTGCCTTGCTCCTTACTAGCTGAAGGTCAATCTAATGCATGACCTTCAAAAATCCTCTCTTTTATCTCCCTAGAGTTTGTTTTATCTCAACGTTCTGATAGCTTGGCCTCTAAGTTTGATCTGGTTTATCAGATTCAAAATCAGACAACATTTCTTGGTGGCATACAACATCCACCAGTGAAGAACTTGATGTTCTTTAGCTATGAAGAGGTCTCTGGAATACTCTGGTGGACGAAGTCCCACGAATGTCTCCTCTCTGCCATCCACATCTCTGGGGTGGACTTCTGGAAAGTGGATTTTCTGGGTAGGCAGACCTCTCATCCTGGAAAGTGGGCTCTCCATCCGGAAGTATCACAGGGATAACTTTCTTGTGGGAGGGCAATTGGCGTCTTGTCTAAACGCCAAGCTTCCAAGGTTCAGGTCTAGATGTAGAGATTCTCAAGCAGTTCTAATCGATACTCTAGCAGTTTCAGGAGACTTCGATCTAGCATTCTTGTTCCCTCTGTTTACTCTCTTTCTCGAGTATTAGCTTGTATCAATCAGGAAAGGGCGTCTGTGTTTCTATTAGCTCCTGCCTGGCCTCGCAAGATCTGGTTCACAAATCTGGTGTAGAGGTCTTTTCTTCCCTTTGGAGGTTTTCTCTGAGGAAGGGCTTTCTACTTCAGGGTCTTTTTCTTCACAAATTTAGATTCTTTGAAGCTGTCTGCTTGGACATTGAACGCCTAGTTTTGACTAGACGTGACTCCTCCGAGAAGGTTTTTGATAGTATACTTCAGGCTCCTAAGCCTGTTATTCGCAGGATTTATCTTAAGGTATGGGGTACATACCTTTTTATTGGTGTGATTGGAAGGTTTTCTCTTGAGGGTTCCTCGGATTTTGGCTTTCTTCGGTAGGGCCTGGAGAAGGTTTTGTCAATCAGTACTCTGAAGGCTCAGATTTCTGCACTGTCTATTCTTTTGCACATACGTCTGGTGGATCTACTAGATGTTCAATCTTTTGTTCAGGCCTTGTTCAGAATCAGGCCTGTGTTTAATTCTGTTGCTCCTCCTTCTGTTACCCGTTCTTCTTTAGGTGGTATTGGTTCGATATATTATTCCGGAACTTGTTGTTCCTTCTGTGTTTTACTTATCTTGTATGTTGAGCGTGCGTTAATTTTTTTCCCCGTCAAGCAACCAAATACTTTTGGCAATCTTTTGCCCTGTTCGTTGTTTTTTTTTTTTTGGTAGGCATAAGGGTCTGAAGGCCTCTTCTTCCACGCTTTCTCTCTGGTTGAGAAGTGTTATTCGTTTAGCTTAGGAGTCTGCTGGACAACAGCTTCCCTTGAGTATCACGGCTCATTCCACTGAGCTGTCTCCTCTTCTTGGGCTTTTAAAAATTGTATCTTCTGTGAAGCAACTTTGCAAGGCGGTCACATGGATGTTTATTCCTTTTTTTCTCTCTCCAAATTTGATACTTTTGCCTCGACTGAGGCTTCTTTTGGGAGTAAGGTTCTTTAAGCGGTGGTGCCTTCTGTTTAGGTTCACCTGTCTTGTTCTCCCTCCCTTTCATTCTGTGTTCTCTAGCTTGCTTATTGGTTCCCACTAGGAATTGGAAAGATTCCTGGACTCTCCATGCCATAGGAAAGAAATCAAAATCCATGCTTACCTGATAAATTTATTTATTTCCAGGCATGTCTAGTCTGTTTTTTTTCTTCTTTTCTTTAAATCAAATTAATGTTTAATATTCTCTCTCAATCGTTCTTACCATTCCTCTTAAAGGGACATGAATCCACAATTTTTCTTAAAGGACCACTAAACACAGTAAAAATGCATATTCAATAAATGCATAATAAAAAGAGAATGCAAAAGCACTTAGTTTGAATTTCAAATGACTAGTAGATTTTGTTCTAACAAACGTCAGTTACATTTTCCTTTCTAATGCATCATTTGACAGCCATCTGCCAATCCCAAAATGCATATATGTATATCCTGTGAATCTTGCACATGCTCAGTAGGAGGTGGTGCCTCAGAAAGTGTGCATATAAAGATTGTGCACACTAAGATAATGGAAATTAATTGGATTTTTTGTTTAAAATTGTGTGCCCTATATAAATCATGAAAGTGTAGTTTCCATCTTAATACGAGGAGAGTCCACAGCTTCATTCATTTCTTGTGGAAATACAGAACCTGGACACCAGGAGGAGGCAAAGACACCCCAGCCAAAGGCTTATATACCTCCCCCACTCCCCTCATCCCCCAGTCATTCTTTGCCTTTCGTCACAGGAGTATGACAGAGAGAGAGATGGCGGGAGCCGCTACCTATTGGTGTGACTCTGTCGGAAATGATAGAGGTGGAGACTCCCCTCAATGAGATACAGGAAAAAAATTAAGGCCCTTAAGGGTAGCTAATTCGTTTTATCTGTGATGCAAATATGCAGATTATTCGCCTGAATGCCAAGACATGTCACAGGAGGATGGCAGAGAGAGAGATGGCGGGAGCCGCTACCTGTTGGTGTGACTCTGTCAGAAATGATCGAGGTGGAGACTCCCCTCGATGAGATACAGGAAAGAATTAAGGCCCTTAAGGGTAGCTAATTCGTTTATCTGTGATGCAAATATGCAGATTATTCGCCTGAATGCCAAGACATGTCACAGGAGTATGACAGAGAGAGAGATGGCGGGAGCCGCTACCTATTGGTGTGACTCTGTCGGAAATGATAGAGGTGGAGACTCCCTTCAATGAGATACAGGAAAAAAATTAAGGCCCGTAAGGGTAGCTAATTCGTTTTATCTGTGATGCAAATATGCAGATTATTCGCCTGAATGCCAAGACATGTCACAGGAGGATGGCAGAGAGAGAGATGGCGGGAGCCGCTACCTGTTGGTGTGACTCTGTCGGAAATGATCGAGGTGGAGACTCCCCTCGATGAGATACAGGAAAGAATTAAGGCCCTTAAGGGTAGCTAATTCGTTTATCTGTGATGCAAATATGCAGATTATTCGCCTGAATGCCAAGACATGTCACAGGAGGATGGCAGAGAGAGAGATGGCGGGAGCCGCTACCTGTTGGTGTGACTCTGTCGGAAATGATCGAGGTGGAGACTCCCCTCGATGAGATACAGGAAAGAATTAAGGCCCTTAAGGGTAGCTAATTCGTTTATCTGTGATGCAAATATGCAGATTATTCGCCTGAATGCCTAGACATGTCACAGGAGGATGGCAGAGAGAGAGATGGCGGGAGCCACTACCTGTTGGTGTGACTCTGTCGGAAATAATCGAGGTGGAGACTCCCCTCGATGAGATACAGGAAAGAATTAAGGCCCTTAAGGGTAGCTAATTCGTTTATCTGTGAGGCAAATATGCAGATTATTCGCCTGAATGCCAAGACATCAGGTTTTTCTGTTCTTGCCCCGAGGGCTCTTTGGTTGAAGTCGTGGTCTGCTGACATGACGTCCAAATCTAGATTACTTTCCCTTCCATTTAAGGGAAAGGTTCTTTTCGGTCAAGGCCTGGACTAGATCATATCCACGGTCAAGGTGGGCAAAGGTGCCTTTCTACCGCAGGATAAGAAGAATAACCTAAGGGTCCTAATTTTCGTCCCTTTCGTTTGGACAAGTCCCAACGACAGCAACCTGCCATGAAGCCCGAGCAGTCCAAGGGATCTTGGAAGCCAACTCAGTCTTGGATTAAAACCAAACAGAATAAGAAGCCCGCTGAGACAAAGTCGACATGAAGTGGGGGGCCCCCGATCCATTTCCAGATCTCGTAGGGGGCAGACTATATCTTCTCGCGGAGGCTTGGATGACAGACATGCAGGATCCTTGGGTTCTGGAGGTTATTGCCCAGGGTTACAGGATAGGTTTCAAAACTCACCCTCCCAGGGCAGATTCCTCTTGTCAAATCTATCGCCAAAACCAGAGAAACAAGATGCTTTTCTAGAGTGCGGCAGGGATCTTTCCTCTCTAGGAGTAATTGTACCAGTACCTCTAGCAGAAAGAGGTCTAGGGTACTATTCAAACTTTTCGTGGTACCAAAGAAGGAGGGCACATTTCGCCCTATTCTAGAGCTAAAGTGCTTAAACAAGTTTCTGTCAGTCCCATCATTCAAGATGGAGACGATAAGGTCTATTCTGCCCCTAGTTCAAGAAGGTCAGTTCATGACTACAATAGACTTGGATGCCTACCTTCATGTGCCAATGCACAAGGTTCACTCCAAATTCCTAAGGTTCGCCTTTCTGGATCAGCACTTCCAGTTTGTAGCTCTTCCCTTTTGTCTGGCTACTTCTCCAAGAATCTTCACAAAGGTTCTGGGAGCTCTGCTTGCGGAGGCGATATCCAGAGGTAATGCAGTAGCTCCTTATCTGGACGACATCCTGGTCCAGGCTCCATCCTGCCGGCTGGCAGAGGACCATTTGAGAGCTTTTCTTCCTCTTCTGCAATCTCATGGATGGAAGATAAACGCAGGAAAGAGTTCTCTGGTTCCCAGTACCAGAGTGGAATTCCAGGGCATCAGTGGCACGGTGCATGGAGGTGATTGGGCTCATGGTATCCACTATAGATGTCATTCCATCGCCAGATTCCATCTCCAGCCTCTCTAGTTGGGATAGATCTGAGTGATCGCCGTTTCACTGCCTCAGCATGCATAACTGATCTCTCTGGACAACTGGTTAATGGAATCTCTCTCTTGGTGGCTCCATATAGATCAGCTGTCCCAGGGGATATCCTTCCTCAGACCATCTTGGGAGATTGGGACTACGGGCGTGAGTCTCTCAGTTTGGGGTGCCAGGAAGGCACAGGGCAGGTGGAATCGGGAGTCGTCTTTTCTCCCGATCAACATCCTGGAACTTCGAGCGATCTTCAATGTTCTGGGGGCTTGGCCCCTCCTAGGTTGGTCCGAGTTCATCAGATTCCAGTCGGACAACATCACCTCGGTGGCTTACATCAACCATCAGGGGGGAACGAGAAGCTCCCTAGCCATGAGGGAAGTATCTCGGATTCTGGAGTGGGCAGAGGCCCATGACTGCGCGCTATCAGCGATCCACATCCCGGGTGTGGACAACTGGGAAGCAGATTTTCTCCGCAGACAGTCGTTTAATTCAGGGGAATGGTCTCTTCACCTAGAAGTGTTTGTGGAGATTTGCAACAGATGAGGGATTTCGGAGATGGATCTCATGTTGTCCAGACTCAACTTCAAGCTACCCAGATACGGGTCGCAGTCCAGGGATCCCCAGGCAGAACTGATAGATGCCTTATCAGTGCCTTGGGGATTCAACCTGGTCTACATTTTTTCACCGTTACCACTTCTACCTCGAGTAGTGGCACAAATTAAACAGGAGCAAGCATCAACTATTCTGATTGCTCCGTTGTGGCCGCAGAGGACGTTGTTTGTGGATCTAGTGGGGATGTCCTCATCTCCTCCATGGAGATTGCCCTGTCGCAGAGACCTGCTGGCACAGGGCCCCTTTGTGCATCAGAAATTAGATTCTCTGAGGCTGACTGCATGGAGATTGAACGCTTAGTCTTTGCCAGGAGAGGATTTTCTGAGAGTGTGATCGATACTCTCATTCAAGCCAGAAAGCCGGTCACCCGTCTCATCTATCATAAGGTGTGGAGGACCTACTTACTCTAGTGTGAAACTCGTGGATATTCCTGGCATAAGGTCAGGGTATCCAGGATTCTTTCCTTCCTCCAGGACGGTTTGGAGAAGGGACTTGCCGCCAGTTCCTTGAGGGGACAGATTTCGGTGCTATCTGTGTTGTTACACAAGAAGCTCTCTGAGCTTCCTGATAAACAGTTTTTAGTTCAGGCTCTGTCCAGGATCAGGCCTGTATTTAGACATTCTGCTCATCCTTGGAGTTTGAATCTGGTTCTTAGGGTTTTGCAGAAGGCTCCGTTTGAGCCTATGCATTCTCTTGACATTAAGACTGTGTCTGTCTTTTTCTTCTGGCTATTGCTTCGACACGCAGAGTCTCTGAATTAGCGGCCTTGCAATGTGAGCTTCCTTACCTGGTTTTCCATGCCGATAAGGCTGTCATTCGCATTGGATTGGGATTTCTCCCTAAGGTTGTTTCTGACCGCAATATTAATCAGAAAATTATAGTTCCTTCCTTGTGTCCTAATCCTTCTTCTTTGAAGGAACGGTTACTTCATAATTTGGATGTAGTTTGGGCTTTGAAATTCTATCTTCAGGCTACGAAGGATTTCAGACAAACTTCAGCGCAAGGGCAGAAGGCTTCTTCCACTTCCCTATCTTTTTGGCTGAGGAGAATGATTCGCTTGGCTTGTGAGACAGCGGGACATAAGCCTCCTCAGAGGATAACGGCTCACTCAACTAGAGCTGTGGCTTCTTCTTGGGCCTTCAAGAATGAGGCCTCTATGGAGCAGATTTGTAAGGCGGCTACCTGGTCCTCCTTACATACTTTTTGAAAGTTTTACAAATTTGATGTGTTTGCTTCGGCTGAAGCAGCTTTTGGGAGAAAGGTTTTGCAGGCTGTGGTGCCCTCAGAATAGGGTCCGTTTCTTTTTTTTACCCTCCCGTTTTTCATTGTGTCCTCTAGAGCTTGGGTATTTGTTTCCCACAAGTAATGAATAAAACCGTTGACTCTCCTCATATTAAGATTGAAAACATAAATTATGCTTACCTGATAATTTAATTTTCATCGTTACGAGGAGAGTCCATGGCCTCCGCCCGGTTCTCCGTTGGTGCGGACCTACATTTCTTTTTCTTCTGGCACTATTTATACCCTGATATTTCTCCTACTGTTCCTTGTTCCCTCGGCAGAATGACTGGGGGATGAGGGAAGTGGGGGAGGTATTTAAGCCTTTGGCTGGGCTGTCTTTGCCTCCTCCTGGTGGCCAGGTTCTGTATTCCTACAAGTAATGAATGAAGCCATGGACTCTCTCCCCGTAACGATGGAAATGAAATTATCAGGTAAGCATAATTTGTTTTTGACTTGACTGTCCCTTTAAACGATTCAAATAAATCCTTCAATTTTAAACAACTTTCCAATTTATTTCTATTATCATGTTTGCTTCATTCTCTTAGTATTGTTTTTTGAAGGAGCATCAATGCACTACTAGCAGCTACCTGATCACATTGGTAAGCTAATGATGTTACATTTGTGCAGCTACCAATCAACAGCTAGTTCCCAATCCTGAGCCTACCAAGGTATGCTTTTCAACAAAGGTTACCAAGAAAATTAGATAATAGAAGTCAATTGGAACATTGTTTAAAATTGTATGCTGTATCATAATCATGAAATAAAATTTTTGGGGGTTTCTTGTGTCCCTTTAAATATAAACTAACAATCGGCTAGATTACGAGTGTTGCGGTACGGCTTTTAGCACTGAAAAAATGGCAATTCCAGCGTAATGACCAGTAACACATATTATGAGTCGTGTCGGTATAGCTATACTGCAAGCATTTTAGCCTGTAACGCAACGTCCATTCCACACTAAAAAAAAAAAAGGCTAAAATGCTTGGGTTACAGCCTATACCGACACGATCCATACCGCCATCTGAGAGCAGTAGTTATGAATTTTGCGCAACAAAAATGTTTCACAAAACTCATAACTAAACTGTTACAAAGTACACTAACACCCATAAACTACATATTAACCCCTAATCTGCCGCCCACCCACATTGTGACTATTAAATAAACCTAATAACCCCTAATCTGCCACACCCATCGCCAACACTATTTAAATATATTAACTCCTAATTTCAGTAGCTCTCATCCTATTGGCTGATTTGAACAGCCAATAGGATTTCAGTAGCTCTCATCCCATTGGCTGTTTTGAACAGGCATTAGGATTTCAGACGCTCTCATCCTATTTGCTGATTTGAATTTGAAGAATCAAACCAGCCAATAGGAATGCAAGGTACGCCATTTTGAAACGCTTACCTTGCATTCAACTTCAGTGTACGGCGGTGACCGTATGAAGAGGACGCTCCGCGTTGATGGGATCGGCTTCCAGGATGGCTCCGCTCTGCGCCGCCGGGATGAAGATAGATGTCCCCGAGCTGGATGAAGGTGTCACCGCCTGCATGAAGTCTTCTGGCGCCTGGATGAAGATGGATGTCTGGTCTTCAGGAACCGTGAGTAGCTATTCTGGGGTTAGTGTTAGGTTTTTCTTTCATGTAATTAACAAGAGTCCATGAGCTAGTGACGTATGGGATATACATTCCTACCAGGAGGGGCAAAGTTTCCCAAACCTTAAAATGCCTATAAATACACCCCTCACCACACCCACAAATCAGTTTTACAAACTTTGCCTCCAAGGGAGGTGGTGAAGTAAGTTTGTGCTAGATTCTACGTTGATATGCGCTCCGCAGCAAGTTGGAGCCCGGTTTTCCTCTCAGCGTGCAGTGAATGTCAGAGGGATGTGAAGAGAGTATTGCCTATTGAATGCAGTGATCTCCTTCTACGGGGTCTATTTCATAAGGTTCTCTGTTATCGGTCGTAGAGATTCATCTCTTACCTCCCTTTTCAGATCGACGATATACTCTTATATTTACCATTTCCTCTACTGATTCTCGTTTCAGTACTGGTTTGGCTTTCTACAAACATGTAGATGAGTGTCCTGGGGTAAGTAAGTCTTATTTTCTGTGACACTCTAAGCTATGGTTGGGCACTTTATTTATAAAGTTCTAAATATATGTATTCAAACATTTATTTGCCTTGACTCAGAATGTTCAACTTTCCTTATTTCCAGACAGTCAGTTTCATATTTGGGATTATGCTTTAAATTATCATATTTTTTCTTACCTCAAAAATTTGACTTTTTTCCCTGTGGGCTGTTAGGCTCGCGGGGGCTGAAAATGCTTCATTTTATTGCGTCATTCTTGGCGCGGACTTTTTTGGCGCAAAAATTCTTTTCCGTTTCCGGCGTCATACGTGTCGCCGGAAGTTGCGTCATTTTTGACGTTATTTTGCGCCAAAAATGTCGGCGTTCCGGATGTGGCGTCATTTTTGGCGCCAAAAGCATTTAGGCGCCAAATAATGTGGGCGTCTTATTTGGCGCCAAAAAATATGGGCGTCACTTTTGTCTCCACATTATTTCAGTCTCATTTTTCATTTGCTTCTGGTTGCTAGAAGCTTGATGTTTGGCATTTTTTTCCCATTCCTGAAACTGTCTTATAAGGAATTTGATCTATTTTGCTTTATATGTTGTTTTTTCTCTTACATATTGCAAGATGTCTCACGTTGCATCTGAGCCAGAAGATACTACAGGAAAACCACTGCCTGCTGGATCTACCAAAGCTAAGTGTATCTGCTGTAAACTTTTGGTAGCTATTCCTCCAGCTGTTGTTTGTAATAATTGTCATGACAAACTTGTTAAAGCAGATAATATTTCCTTTAGTGATGTACCATTGCCTGTTGCAGTTCCCTCAACATCTAAGGTGCAGAATGTTCCTGATAACATAAGAGATTTTGTTTCTGAATCCATAAAGAAGGCTTTGTCTGTTATTTCTCCTTCTAGTAAACGTAAAAAGTCTTTTAAATCTTCTCTCTCTACAGATGAATTTTTAAATGAACACCATCATTCTGATTCTTTGGACTCTTCTGGTTCAGAGGATTCTATCTCAGAGATTGATGCTGATAAATCTTCATATTTATTTAAGATGGAATTTATTCGCTCTTTACTTAAAGAAGTACTAATTGCTTTAGAAATAGAGGATTCTAGTCCTCTTGATACTAATTCTATACGTTTGGATAAGGTTTTTAAAGCTCCTGCGGTTATTCCAGAAGTCTTTCCTGTTCCTAATGCTATTTCTGCAGTAATTGCTAAGGAATGGGATAAATTGGGTAATTCATTTACTCCTTCTAAACGTTTTAAGCAATTATATCCTGTTCCGCCTGACAGGTTAGAATTTTGGGACAAAATCCCTAAAGTTGATGGGGCTATTTCTACCCTTGCTAAACGTACTACCATTCCTACGTCAGATGGTACCTCGTTTAAGGATCCTTTAGATAGAAAAATTGAATCTTTTCTAAGAAAAGCTTATCTATGTTCAGGTAATCTTCTTAGACCTGCTATATCATTGGCTGATGTTGCTGCAGCTTCAACTTTTTGGTTGGAAACTCTAGCGCAACAAGTAACAAATCGTGATTCTCATGATATTATTATTCTTCTCCAGCATGCTAATAATTTCATCTGTGATGCCATTTTTGATATTATTAGAGTTGATGTTAGATTTATGTCTCTGGCTATCTTAGCCAGAAGAGCTTTATGGCTTAAGACCTGGAATGCTGATATGGCTTCTAAATCAACTCTACTTTCCATTTCTTTCCAGGGAAACAAATTATTTGGTTCTCAGTTGGATTCTATTATTTCAACTGTTACTGGTGGGAAAGGAACTTTTTTACCACAGGATAAAAAGTCTAAAGGTAAAAACAGGGCTAACAATCGTTTTCGTTCCTTTCGTTTCAACAAAGAACAAAAGCCTGATCCTTCGTCCTCAGGAGCAGTTTCAGTTTGGAAACCATCTCCAGTCTGGAATAAATCCAAGCCTGCTAGAAAGGCAAAGCCTGCTTCTAAGTTCACATGAAGGTACGGCCCTCATTCCAGTTCAGCTGGTAGGGGGCAGGTTACGTTTTTTCAAAGAAATTTGGATCAATTCTGTTCACAATCTTTGGATTCAGAACATTGTTTCAGAAGGGTACAGAATTGGTTTCAAGATGAGACCTCCTGCAAAGAGATTTTTTCTTTCCCATGTCCCAGTAAATCCAGTGAAAGCTCAAGCATTTCTGAATTGTGTTTCAGATCTAGAGTTGGCTGGAGTAATTATGCCAGTTCCAGTTCCGGAACAGGGGATGGGGTTTTATTCAAATCTCTTCATTGTACCAAAGAAGGAGAATTCCTTCAGACCAGTTCTGGATCTAAAATTATTGAATCGTTATGTAAGGATACCAACGTTCAAGATGGTAACTGTAAGGACTATATTGCCTTTTGTTCAGCAAGGGAATTATATGTCCACAATAGATTTACAGGATGCATATCTGCATATTCCGATTCATCCAGATCATTATCAGTTCCTGAGATTCTCTTTTCTAGACAAGCATTACCAATTTGTGGCTCTACCGTTTGGCCTTGCTACAGCTCCAAGAATTTTCACAAAGATTCTCGGTGCCCTTCTGTCTGTAATCAGAGAACAGGGTATTGTGGTATTTCCTTATTTGGACGATATCTTGGTACTTGCTCAGTCTTTACATTTAGCAGAGTCTCATACGAATCGTCTTGTGTTGTTTCTTCAAGATCATGGTTGGAGGATCAATTTACCAAAAAGTTCTTTGATTCCTCAAACAAGGGTAACCTTTCTGGGTTTCCAGATAGATTCAGTGTCCATGACTCTGTCTTTAACAGACAAGAGACGTCTAAAATTGATTACAGCCTGTCGAAACCTTCAGTCTCAATCATTCCCTTCGGTAGCCTTATGCATGGAAATTCTAGGTCTTATGACTGCTGCATCGGACGCGATCCCCTTTGCTCGTTTTCACATGCGACCTCTTCAGCTCTGTATGCTGAACCAATGGTGCAGGGATTACACGAAGATATATCAATTAATATCTTTAAAACCGATTGTTCGGCACTCTCTAACGTGGTGGACAGATCACCTTCGTTTAATTCAGGGGGCTTCTTTTGTTCTTCCGACCTGGACTGTAATTTCAACAGATGCAAGTCTCACAGGTTGGGGAGCTGTGTGGGGATCTCTGATGGCACAAGGAGTTTGGGAATCTCAGGAGGTGAGATTACCGATCAATATCTTGGAACTCCGTGCAGTTTTCAGAGCTCTTCAGTTTTGGCCTCTTCTGAAGAGAGAATCGTTCATTTGTTTTCAGACAGACAATGTCACAACTGTGGCATACATCAATCATCAAGGAGGGACTCACAGTCCTCTGGCTATGAAAGAAGTATCTCGAATTTTGGTTTGGGCGGAATCCAGCTCCTGTCTAATCTCTGCGGTTCATATCCCAGGTGTAGACAATTGGGAAGCGGATTATCTCAGTCGCCAAACGTTGCATCCGGGCGAATGGTCTCTTCACCCAGAGGTATTTCTTCAGATTGTTCAAATGTGGGGGCTCCCAGAGATAGATCTGATGGCCTCTCGTCTAAACAAGAAACTTCCCAGGTATCTGTCCAGATCCCGGGATCCTCAGGCGGAGGCAGTGGATGCATTATCACTTCCTTGGAAGTATCATCCTGCCTATATCTTTCCGCCTCTAGTTCTTCTTCCAAGAGTAATCTCCAAGATTCTGAGGGAATGCTCGTTTGTTCTGCTAATAGCTCCGGCATGGCCTCACAGGTTTTGGTATGCGGATCTTGTCCGGATGGCATCTTGCCAACCATGGACTCTTCCGTTAAGACCAGACCTTCTGTCACAAGGTCCTTTTTTCCATCCGGATCTGAAATCCTTAAATTTAAAGGTATGGAGATTGAACGCTTGATTCTTGGTCATAGAGGTTTCTCTGACTCCGTGATTAATACTATGTTACAGGCTCGTAAATCTGTATCTCGAGAGATATATTATAGAGTCTGGAAGACTTATATTTCTTGGTGTCTTTCTCATCATTTTTCTTGGCATTCTTTTAGAATACCGAGAATTTTACAGTTTCTTCAGGATGGTTTAGATAAGGGTTTGTCCGCAAGTTCTTTGAAAGGACAAATCTCCGCTCTTTCTGTTCTTTTTCACAGAAAGATTGCTATTCTTCCTGATATTCATTGTTTTGTACAAGCTTTGGTTCGTATAAAACCTGTCATTAAGTCAATTTCTCCTCCTTGGAGTTTGAATTTGGTTCTGGGAGCTCTTCAAGCTCCTCCGTTTGAACCTATGCATTCATTGGACATTAAATTACTTTCTTGGAAAGTTTTGTTCCTTTTGGCCATCTCTTCTGCTAGAAGAGTTTCTGAATTATCTGCTCTTTCGTGTGAGTCTCCTTTTCTGATTTTTCATCAGGATAAGGCGGTGTTGCGAACTTCTTTTGAATTTTTACCTAAAGTTGTGAATTCCAACAACATTAGTAGAGAAATTGTGGTTCCTTCATTATGTCCTAATCCTAAGAATTCTAAGGAGAAATCATTGCATTCTTTGGATGTTGTTAGAGCTTTGAAATATTATGTTGAAGCTACGAAATCTTTCCGTAAGACTTCTAGTTTATTTGTTATCTTTTCCGGTTCTAGAAAAGGCCAGAAAGCTTCTGCCATTTCTTTGGCATCTTGGTTGAAATCTTTAATTCATCTTGCCTATGTTGAGTCGGGTAAAACTCCGCCTCAGAGAATTACAGCTCATTCTACTAGGTCAGTTTCTACTTCCTGGGCGTTTAGGAATGAAGCTTCGGTTGACCAGATCTGCAAAGCAGCAACTTGGTCCTCTTTGCATACTTTTACTAAATTCTACCATTTTGATGTATTTTCTTCTTCTGAAGCAGTTTTTGGTAGAAAAGTTCTTCAGGCAGCGGTTTCAGTTTGAATCTTCTGCTTATGTTTTTTGTTAAACTTTATTTTGGGTGTGGATTATTTTCAGCAGGAATTGGCTGTCTTTATTTTATCCCTCCCTCTCTAGTGACTCTTGTGTGGAAAGATCCACATCTTGGGTAGTCATTATCCCATACGTCACTAGCTCATGGACTCTTGTTAATTACATGAAAGAAAACATAATTTATGTAAGAACTTACCTGATAAATTCATTTCTTTCATATTAACAAGAGTCCATGAGGCCCACCCTTTTTTGTGGTGGTTATGATTTTTTTGTATAAAGCACAATTATTCCAATTCCTTATTTTATATGCTTCGCACTTTTTTTCTTATCACCCCACTTCTTGGCTATTCGTTAAACTGATTTGTGGGTGTGGTGAGGGGTGTATTTATAGGCATTTTAAGGTTTGGGAAACTTTGCCCCTCCTGGTAGGAATGTATATCCCATACGTCACTAGCTCATGGACTCTTGTTAATATGAAAGAAATGAATTTATCAGGTAAGTTCTTACATAAATTATGTTTTTTTCCCTTTTTTTTTTTTTTTTTTTTTTAAGATTAGGGCTTTGTGCTTTTGGGAAAAAGAGCTGAATGCCCTTTTAAGGGCAATGCCCATACAAATGCCCCTACAAATGCTAGGGGGTGTTGTTATTTTGGAGGGGATTTTTTTATTTTTATACGGCTATTAGATTAGCTGTAATTGTTTTTAATTTTGATCATTTCGTTTATTATTTTTTGTAAGCGTAGGGTTTTTTTATTTTCGTAATTTAGTGTTTATTATTTTTTTTAATTTTAGATTTTTTAAAAAATTTTTCATAGTGTTAGGTTTTTTTAAATTTGTAATTTAGATTTTTGTTAATTGGTAGTATTTTTTTATTTTATTAGAATAGTTATGTTAGGTTAATTTATAGTTTAATGTTAGGTTTATTTTTATTTCACAGGTAAGTTTTTTTTATTTATTTAAATTATAGTTATATTGTAATTTTAAAGCTAGGGGGGTGTTAGGTTTAGGGGTTAATAGTTTAATTTAGTGTTTTGTGATGTAGGGGGTGGTGGTTTAGGGGTTAATAGGTTTATTTAGTGGCTGTGATATGGGATGCCGGAGGTTTAGGGGTTAATAGGTTTATTTAGTGGTGGCGTTGTGGGAGGCTGGAGGTTTAGGGGTTAATAACTTTATTATATTGGCATCCAGAAAGATGTGTAAGGGTACAGCATAACAAAGGAGGGGTGCACGCAGGACTAGAGGACACTACAAAGTCCCCAAGCAATACACATAAAAAGGAGAAAAATCCTCAGCACTCCAAAATTCTTTTCAGCAATTTATTAGTGAAAAAACAGCAACGTTTCGGGGTCACAGCCCCTTATTCATGCTTGATACATTGAATGTTACAAAGAGACTTAAATCTTTTTTTTTTTAGCGCCAACCTGCCTAAAATCGAGCTCTTGCTCTATCTACTGGCAGCATGGTAGTATTACATGAAAAATAAAAACATTCTTTAATATATACATATATATTTGGTAAAAACATTAGAAACTGAAGATAGATGCTGAGATTTATCTCAATTAGATAAGAGTTAATGGTAGCGACTATCTATTATGCATAACAGATATGTTCGTACAAAGGCATATTGGAATAAAAATATATAAAAAATAGCAGGTAAGGTCATAATCTCTATTAAGGCCCCTAAGGGTCAATGTCTCTAATCTATGGATCCACCACATTTTGTTTTGTTTGAGGAGGCGTTCTCTATCCATACCATTCCGATTAGGTTTAATATGATCAATAACCTGCCATCTAAGTTGGGTAATGCTGCGTCCTTTATCGAGGAAGTGTCTGGACAGAGGAGCCTCCAGGTTTTTGCAACTGATGTTAGAGATGTGTTGGCTCATTCTATCTCTCCATTTTAGGCGGGTTGGTGCCAAAGAAAAGATTTAAAAAGTCTCTTTCTAACATTTAATGTATCAAGCATGAATAAGGGGCTGTGACCCCGAAACGTTGCTGTTTTTTCACTAATGAATTGCTGAAAAGAATTTTGGAGTGCTGAGGATTTTTCTCCTTTTTATGTTTATTATAGTGGCGGCGATGTCGGGGAGCGGCAGAATAGGGGTTTATAACTTTATTATAGTGGCGGTGATGTCGGGGAGCGGCGGAATAGGGGTTAATAACTTTCATTAGTGTAGGTGTTGTTGGGAGCGGCAAATTAGGAGTTAATAACTTTATTTAGGTGTCGGGAAGTGGAGGATTAGGGGTGTTTAGACTTTGGGTTTATGTTAAACGTAACTTTTTTTCCCCCCATAGAGATTTCTCATTACGCACTTCAGGCGTTAGAAAAAAAA
Source organism: Bombina bombina (assembly GCF_027579735.1). NCBI lineage: Eukaryota > Metazoa > Chordata > Amphibia > Anura > Bombinatoridae > Bombina > Bombina bombina. Next base: position 479,988,787 of record NC_069503.1, on the reverse strand, counting down.
AACTAACACTCTGTTCCCATTGATTTCTATGGGGAAAGCGTGCACGAGCATGTCAAAGCAGCCCTTGGATTTTGTGCAGTATGTAGCTTAATGCACCATAACACACAGCACAAGGAGGCTTTTCAGTAACTTGTAATGGCAGCGCTATGGAGAGTGAAATAACGCAACTTTTTTGGCGTTACTTTTGCAACCTGTATAGTGCAAAACTCGTTATCTAGGTGTTAGTCAGAAAATAGAATATATATTACTATATAGAACTAATTTTGGGTGCACAATCCTCTGTACTCAACTAGTTAACCCGTAAATTACTAGCATTGTGTTTTTATAATTAATTTCACCTTTTTTATTTTCCTTGCTAGAAGTTTAAAAATCATCTTGTACTGCTAACACCACAACAAATTCTGATTTGTTTTTCTTTTTTAGGCTTAGACTATATTTATAGGACTGAGTTCAATACCAAAATAAAACCTACATATACATGCAAGCTTTGTTGTGTTAACTCCGAACTCCATTCGATCATGCAGCATCTTACTGGGCTTAAGCACTTGAAAACGTATTTAGTAAGTACCATCTTATATTTTTTTCATTCTTCTAATTATTTTGTTCCTTTTATTTTTAGTTTCTGCTCTCATAGACTAGTCGACACATGCTTTTTTAGACCAAATACATTTTTTTTACTCTATTAAAGGGGCAGTAAAGTGAAAATTAAACTTTCGTGATTGACAGAACATGCAATTTTAAACAACTTTTTAATTTGCTTCTGTTACCAAATTAGCTTCATTCTCTTGGTATCTTTAATTGAAGAGTAAAACTGGTAGGCTCATAAGAGCTCAGGAGTGTGCACGTCTTAATACTATGGCAGCAGTGTTTTGCAACTTGTAAATTTGTTATACAATGTTGCAAAACACTGCTGCCATAGAGTACTAAAGACACGTGCACACTCCTGAGCTCTTATGAGCCTAACTAGTTTTACTCTTCAATAAAAGATACAAAACAAATTTTGATAACAGAAGTAGATTGGGAAGTTGTTTAAAATTGCATGTTCTGTCTAAATCATGAGTTTTATTTTGACTTAAATGTCCCTTTAAGAATTATTTCTCTAATGATCATTTGAGCATGAATTCATTACTTAATATCACAAGAACTTGACGAAATGCAATTTTCTTTTGTCGCTCTTTGTAGTGTATGTGGTAAACGGCCATTTCCTAAATATTTTACATGTGCTTTTAAGGTATAGAAAGGTCAAAATTAAAATGCATGAATTAATTTTTATTTTAAAGGGACAGTATACACCAATTTTCATATAACTGCATGTAATAGACACTACTATAAAGAAGAATATGCACAGATACTGAGCTTCATGTTAAGCACTGTTGATGAGGTTAGCTGGAACACCTAGTGAAAGGGGGTTGGGAGCAGACACTCCCTCCCCTTACCTGCAGATTACACAAAGCAGTCAAACAAGTCTGTAAACGCATGTATACATCGAAACTTTGGGACTTGGTTAGGAGTCTAAAAATCTGCACAATGTTATTAAAAAATAAGCTAAACTATACATTTTTACAAAAACAGTCCCATATAGGCTACATAAATGGATCATCTACAAAACATCTAGTGTACAATGTCCCTTTTAAGTAGAAGCATTTTTGCAATATATTTCAATTAGTAAAAATGTGTCTACTATAAATTATTACTGTTTTTTTTACCACTATTGGTGCAAGAATGTAGGGTACAGTGAGAGATTTATTGCAACCAGAAAAACCTGCCAGTGAGCTTAATTGCTCTATCTAGTAAACATTTCTAGCTTAAAGTAAAGGTAAAGTTGCGTGCGTATGAAAACACATATTGTTTGTTCATTATAATTGCAATGCAGTCGCTAACTTTTTTTAATTGTGCAAAGTATTTTTTTTTCAGAAATATAAGTTTTATTTTCCCTACCGTTTCTTATGAAACTCCTCCCAGCTGCTTTTCTGTGTCTCAATTTTCAACTGCGCATGCGCAACTTTCGGCAGATACATAGTATTCAATGATCAGACAGAATCATTGTGTACTGTACTGTCCGTGATTGCAGACGAAGAATACTATTTGCGGAATCGCTTTTTCAAACTTCAATAATCATATTTGCCAAGTAAGTATTATTATTTTGAATTATAATTGATGAATACATAAATAAAAGATATATTGGCAATAGTATAGATTAAAATGAAAAAGAGAACCAGTTTTGAATTGCTCCTACTCACTTGTACCGCGATCGATCTGTGTGCAGCTGTTTCCTTCAGAATTACAGTATAAGTCGCACGGCGCATGCGCGTCTCACAAACGAGCACAGTGTATAGTGGAGAAGATTTCAGTCGGACGCATGCGCTCTGCCCTCGTCTGACGTAGTATTTGCTCTGTTCACCACCCCGGGGGGAAAACGCTGATTAGAGGACACTGTATTAGTCGAGTGTCAATCAATTAATGAGAAATGTCGGGCGGACGATAAATTCTTGTCAGATGCAACTTATAAAGTAAGAATATCGGTTTTACAATAAGATATAGCAAAATTGATGAATGAAACTTTGGCTAATTTTATATGTACTTTAACAGGTAGTTAACGAGTGCACTCAACTTTACCTTGCCTTTTAAAGGGACAGTATGCACTAATTTTCATATAACTGCATGTAATAGACACTACTATAAAGAATAATATGCACAGATACTGATCTAAAAATCCAGTATAAAACCTTTTAAAAACTTACTTAGACGCTCCCAGTTTAGCACTTTTGATTAGGTTGACTGGGACACCCAGTGAAAGCAGACACTCCCCCTTCCTCTGCATATGAAAAGACCCTTTACACAAACAGGAGCAAGCTCTAGTAGGAATACATCAGTATACTCCTAAAACGTTAGGGCTTGGTTAGGAGTCTGAAACTAAGTGCAATATTATTTAAAAATAAGCAAAACTATAAATTTCTCTTGTTAAGTGTATCCAGTCCACGGATCATCCATTACTTGTGGGATATTCTCTTTCCCAACAGGAAGTTGCAAGAGGATCACCCACAGCAGAGCTGCTATATAGCTCCTCCCCTCACTGCCATATCCAGTCATTCTCTTGCAACTCTCAACAAAGATGGAGGTCGTAAGAGGACTGTGGTGTTTTATACTTAGTTTATTTCTTCAATCAAAAGTTTGTTATTTTTAAATGGTACCGGAGTGTACTGTTTATCTCAGGCAGTATTTAGAAGAAGAATCTGCCTGCGTTTTCTATGATCTTAGCAGAAGTAACTAAGATCCTTTGCTGTTCTCACATGTTCTGAGTGAGGTAACTTCAGAGGGGGAATGGCGTGCAGGTTTTCCTGCAATAAGGTATGTGCAGTTAATATTTTTCTAGGGATGGAATTTGCTAGAAAATGCTGCTGATACCGAAGTAATGTAAGTAAAGCCTTAAATGCAGTGATAGCGACTGGTATCAGGCTTATTAATAGAGATACATACTCTTATAAAAGTGTAATTTAAAACGTTTGCTGGCATGTTTAATCGTTTTTTATATATGTTTGGTGATAAAACTTATTGGGGCCTAGTTTTTTCCACATGGCTGGCTTGAATTTTGCCTAGAAACAGTTCCCTGAGGCTTTCCACTGTTGTAATATGAGTGGGAGGGGCCTATTTTAGCGCTTTTTTTGCGCAGCAAAAATTAGACACAGACATCCAGCTTCTTCCTGCATGATCCAGGACTTCTCTGAAGGGCTCAAAAGTCTTCAAAAGTCGTATTGAGGGAGGTAAAAAGCCACAGTAGAGCTGTGGCAGTTGTGACTGTTTGAAAAATGTTTTTGTCATTTGTTATTCCGTTTTTGGTATTAAGGGGTTAATCATCCATTTGCAAGTGGGTGCAATGCTCTGCTAACTTATTACTTACACTGTAAAAATTTCGTTAGTGTAACTGCCTTTTTTCACTGTTATTTCAAATTTGGACAAAATTTGTGTTTCTTAAAGGCGCAGTAACGTTTTTTATATTGCTTGTAAACTTGTTTTAAAGTGTTTTCCAAGCTTGCTAGTCTCATTGCTAGTCTGTTTAAACATGTCTGACACAGAGGAACCTACTTGTTCATTATGTTTGAAAGCCATGGTGGAGCCCCATAGGAGAATGTGTACTAAATGTATTGATTTCACCTTAAACAGTAAAGAACAGTCTTTATCTATAAAAGAATTATCACCAGAGGGTTCTGTCGAGGGGGAAGTTATGCCGACTAACTCTCCCCACATGTTAGACCCTTCGCCTCCCGCTCAGGGGACGCACGCTAGTATGGCGCCAATTACATCAGGGACGCCCATAGCGATTACCTTGCAGGACATGGCTGCAATCATGAATAATACCCTGTCAGAGGTATTATCTAGATTGCCTGAATTAAGAAGCAAGCACGATAGCTCTGGGGTTAGGAGAGATACAGAGCGCACAAATGCTGTAAGAGCCATGTCTGATACTGCGTCACAGTATACAGAACATGAGGACGGAGAGCTTCAGTCTGTGGGTGACATCTCTGACTCGGGGAAACCTGATTCAGAGATTTCTAATTTTAAATTTAAGCTTGAGAACCTCCGTGTATTGCTTGGGGAGGTATTAGCTGCTCTGAATGACTGTAACACAGTTGCAATTCCAGAGAAATTGTGTAGGCTGGATAGATACTATGCGGTGCCGGTGTGTACTGATGTTTTTCCTATACCTAAAAGGCTTACAGAAATTATTAGCAAGGAGTGGGATAGACCCGGTGTGCCCTTTTCCCCACCTCCTATATTTAGAAAGATGTTTCCAATAGATGCCACTACACGGGACTTATGGCAGACGGTCCTTAAGGTGGAGGGAGCAGTTTCTACTTTAGCAAAGCGTACCACTATCCCGGTTGAGGACAGTTGTGCTTTTTCAGATCCAATGGATAAAAAATTGGAGAGTTACCTTAAGAAAATGTTTATTCAACAAGGTTTTATTTTACAGCCCCTTGCATGCATTGCGCCTGTCACTGCTGCGGCGGCATTCTGGTTTGAGGCCCTGGAAGAGGCCATCCATACAGCTCCATTGAATGAAATTATTGACAAGCTTAGAACGCTTAAGCTAGCTAACTCATTTGTTTCTGATGCCATTGTTCATTTGACTAAACTAACGGCTAAGAATTCCGGATTCGCCATCCAGGCGCGTAGGGCGCTATGGCTTAAATCCTGGTCAGCTGACGTGACTTCAAAGTCTAAATTACTCAACATTCCTTTCAAGGGGCAGACCTTATTCGGGCCTGGCTTGAAGGAAATTATTGCTGACATTACTGGAGGCAAGGGTCATACCCTTCCTCAGGACAGGGCCAAACAGTCTAATTTTCGTGCCTTTCGAAATTTCAAGGCAGGAGCAGCATCAACTTCCTCGGCTTCAAAACAAGAGGGAACTGTTGCTCATTCCAGACAGGCCTGGAAACCTAACCAGTCCTGGAACAAGGGCAAGCAGGCAAGAAAGCCTGCTGCTGCCCCCAAGACAGCATGAAGGAACGGCCCCCTATCTGGAAACGGATCTAGTGGGGGGGCAGACTTTCTCTCTTCGCCCAGGCGTGGGCAAGAGATGTTCAGGATCCCTGGGCGTTGGAGATCATATCTCAGGGATATCTTCTGGACTTCAAAGCTTCTCCTCCACAAGGGAGATTTCATCTTTCAAGGTTATCAGCAAACCAGATAAAGAAAGAGGCATTCCTAAGCTGTGTGCAAGACCTCCTAGTAATGGGAGTGATCCATCCAGTTCCACGGACGGAACAAGGACAGGGGTTTTATTCAAATCTGTTTGTGGTTCCCAAGAAAGAGGGAACCTTCAGACCAATCTTAAACAAATTCCTCAGAGTTCCATCATTCAAAATGGAAACTATTCGGACCATCCTACCCATGATCCAAGAGGGTCAGTACATGACCACAGTGGACTTAAAGGATGCCTACCTTCACATACCGATTCACAAAGATCATCATCGGTTCCTAAGGTTTGCCTTTCTAGACAGGCATCACCAATTTGTAGATCTTCCCTTCGGGTTGGCCACAGCCCCGAGAATTTTTACAAAGGTTCTGGGCTCACTTCTGGCGGTTCTAAGACCGCGAGGCATAGCGGTGGCTCCTTATTTAGACGACATCCTGATACAGGCGTCAAGCTTTCAAATTGCCAAGTCTCATACAGAGATAGTTCTGGCATTTCTGAGGTCGCATGGGTGGAAAGTGAAAGTGGAAAAGAGTTCTCTATCCCCACTCACAAGAGTCTACTTCCTAGGGACTCTTATAGATTCTGTAGAGATGAAAATTTACCTGACTGAGTCCAGGTTATCAAAACTTCTAAATGCTTGCCGTGTCCTTCATTCCATTCCACGCCCGTCAGTGGCTCAGTGCATGGAAGTAATCGGCTTAATGGTAGCGGCAATGGACATAGTGCCATTTGCGCGCCTGCATCTCAGACCGCTGCAATTATGCATGCTAATTCAGTGGAATGGGGATTACTCAGATTTGTCCCCTCTACTAAATCTGGATCAAGAGGCCAGAGATTCTCTTCTCTGGTGGCTATCTCGGGTCCATCTGTCCAAGGGTATGTCCTTTCGCAGGCCAGATTGGACGATTGTAACAACAGATGCCAGCCTTCTAGGTTGGGGTGCAGTCTGGAACTCCCTGAAGGCTCAGGGATCGTGGACTCAGGAGGAGAAACTCCTCCCAATAAATATTCTGGAGTTAAGAGCAATATTCAATGCTCTTCTAGCTTGGCCTCAGTTAGCAACCCTGAGGTTCATCAGATTTCAGTCGGACAACATCACGACTGTGGCTTACATCAACCATCAAGGGGGAACCAGGAGTTCCCTAGGGATGTTAGAAGTCTCAAAGATAATTCGCTGGGCAGAGTCTCACTCTTGCCACCTGTCAGCGATCCACATCCCAGGCGTAGAGAACTGGGAGGCGGATTTTCTAAGTCGTCAGACTTTTCATCCGGGGGAGTGGGAACTCCATCCTGAGGTGTTTGCTCAACTGGTCCATCGTTGGGGCAAACCAGAACTGGATCTCATGGCGTCTCGCCAGAATGCCAAGCTTCCTTGTTACGGATCCAGGTCCAGGGACCCGGGAGCGACGCTGATAGATGCTCTAGCAGCTCCTTGGTTCTTCAACCTGGCTTATGTGTTTCCACCGTTTCCTCTGCTCCCTCGACTGATTGCCAAAATCTAACAGGAGAGAGCATCAGTGATTCTGATAGCGCCTGTGTGGCCACGCAGGACCTGGTATGCAGACCTAGTGGACATGTCATCTCTTCCACCATGGACTCTGCCTCTGAGGCAGGACCTTCTAATACAAGGTCCTTTCAATCATCCAAATCTAATTTCTCTGAGACTGACTGCATGGAGATTGAACGCTTGATTCTATCAAGGCGTGGCTTCTCTGAGTCAGTCATTGATACCTTAATACAGGCACGAAAGCATGTCACCAAGAAAATCTACCATAAGATATGGTGTAAATATCTTTATTGGTGTGAATCCAAGAGTTACTCATGGAGTAAGGTTAGGATTCCTAGGATATTGTCCTTCCTCCAAGAGGGTTTGGACAAAGGCTTATCAGCTAGTTCTTTAAAGGGACAGATCTCTGCTCTGTCTATTCTTTTGCACAAGCGTCTGGCAGAGGTTCCAGACGTCCAGGCATTTTGTCAGGCTTTGGTTAGGATTAAGCCTGTGTTTAAAACTGTTGCTCCCCCGTGGAGCTTAAACTTGGTTCTTAAAGTTCTTCAGGGAGTTCCGTTTGAACCCCTTCATTCCATTGATATTAAACTTTTATCTTGGAAAGTTCTGTTTTTGATGGCTATTTCCTCGGCTCGAAGAGTCTCTGAGTTATCTGCCTTACATTGTGATTCTCCTTATCTGATTTTTCATTCAGACAAGGTAGTTCTGCGTACCAAACCTGGGTTTTTACCTAAGGTGGTTTCTAACAGGAATATCAATCAAGAGATTGTTGTTCCATCATTGTGTCCTAATCCTTCTTCAAAGAAGGAACGTCTTTTGCATAATCTGGACGTAGTCCGTGCCTTGAAGTTTTACTTACAGGCTACTAAAGATTTTCGTCAAACATCTGCCCTGTTTGTCGTTTACTCTGGACAGAGGAGAGGTCAAAAAGCTTCGGCAACCTCTCTCTCCTTTTGGCTTCGGAGCATAATACGCTTAGCCTATGAGACTGCTGGACAGCAGCCCCCTGAAAGGATTACAGCTCATTCTACTAGAGCTGTGGCTTCCACCTGGGCCTTTAAAAATGAGGCCTCTGTTGAACAGATTTGCAAGGCTGGTCTTCGCTTCACACCTTTTCAAAATTTTACAAATTTGATACTTTTGCTTCTTCGAAGGCTGTTTTGGGGAGACAGGTTCTACAGGCAGTGGTTCCTTCCGTTTAAGTTCCTGCCTTGTACCTCCCATCATCCGTGTACTTTAGCTTTTGTATTGGTATCCCACAAGTAATGGATGATCCGTGGACTGGATACACTTAACAAGAGAAAACATAATTTATGCTTACCTGATAAATTTATTTCTCTTGTAGTGTATCCAGTCCACGGCCCGCCCTGTCCTTTTAAGGCAGGTCTAAATTTTAATTAAACTACAGTCACCACTGCACCCTATGGTTTCTCCTTTCTCGGCTTGTTTCGGTCGAATGACTGGATATGGCAGTGAGGGGAGGAGCTATATACCAGCTCTGCTGTGGTTGATCCTCTTGCAACTTCCTGTTGGGAAGGAGAATATCCCACAAGTAATGGATGATCCGTGGACTGGATACACTACAAGAGAAATAAATTTATCAGGTAAGCATAAATTATGTTTTATACAAAAAACCTGTATGGGCTATATAAATGGATAATCTATAAAACATTTATGCAAAGAAAAATCTAGTGTATAATGTCTCTTTAAAGTGCTGGAGATAGCGGAGTGAATTAAGTTCTGTAAACAAAGGCAAGGGTTTAGTGACTCAATACCAGCATATGCATTACGTAAACTTCCAAGCTCCTGTCATTTTGGGGATTACCTGCCCAATGCATTATGAGACCAGTTTGTGATGGGCATTGCGAGGTGAAACAGCCCTAAGAAAGCTGGTTATAGAAAAATATTTGACTTTAAAAAATGCAACACATATTGCAAGCATAATATCTACACTGATGTCATAAACTGCAGGACAAACAACAAAGGGGAGGTAGAGCTGGACCTTTTTGAATTGGATTATATTATAAGGAAGCACAGAATAAGATACAATGCAAAGGAAATTAAAAGCACTTACAGCTCCACATTGATTTGTGTTTGTAATATAGGGGTAAGTTTGTTTAAAAGAGCAATGGAAAAATATCTATCTTCATGCCTATTAATTTAACAATGTTTGTTTTTACTTGTTCACAAACAGGTTTATTCTAAATTACCTCCAGTATAGGGGGGAGTCAAACACCACTATTTGTCTTCATACAAACACATTAAATGTATGTATCTTGCTAACTGTTAGTAAACTGTGCTAAGGTTAAGTGGGCCTCCTTTCTACCATCATTCAGTTTGGTATTTAACAGCTGAGGTAACTGAGGGAGCGCATTTATTAAAGATTCAGACACTGATGCATTGATAGATCTCCCTAAACTGCATCTAAATGGTGGCTTCAGCTGAGTCCTTCACTAGTGTTTTTCTTCTTTCCACAGTGTATGTTGTGGCTTAAATGTGGGAGGTAGTCGTGGAGCATATGATTACTCCTGAGGTTTGTTAGAGGAGAGCTATGGTTTTGGGGTGCAGGGTGGATAAAAAACATAATTTATGTAATAACTTACCTGATAAATTCATTTCTTTCATATTGGCAAGAGTCCATGAGCTAGTGACGTATGGGATATAGAATCCTACCAGGAGGGGCAAAGTTTCCCAAACCTCAAAATGCCTTTAAATACACCCCACACCACACCACAGTTCAGTTTAACGAATAGCCAAGAAGTGGGGTGATAAAGAAAGGAGTAAAAAGCAACAACAAGGAATTGAAATAATTGTGCTTTATACAATAAAATCATAACCACCATAAAAAGGGTGGGTCTCATGGACTCTTGCCAATATGAAAGAAATTAATTTATCAGGTAAATTCTTACATAAATTATGTTTTCTTTCATGTAATTGGCAAGAGTTCATGAGCTAGTGACGTATGGGATAGCAAATACCCAATATGTGGAACTCCACGCAAGAGTAACCAGAGAGGGAGGGATAAAAATAAAGACAGCCAATTCCGCTGAAAAAATTAATCCACAACCCAAATCAAAAGTTTTAATCTTATAATGAAAAAAACTGAAATTATAAGCAGAAGAATCAAACTGAAACAACTGCCTGAAGAATTTTTCTACCAAAAACTGCTTCTGAAGAAGCAAATACATCAAAATGGTAGAATTTAGTAAATGTATGCAAAGAAGACCAAATTACTGCTTTGCAAATCTGATCAACAGAACTTCATTCTTAAAAGCCCAGGAGGCGGAAACTGACCTAATAGAATGAGCCGTAATCCTCTGAGACGGGGATTAACCCGACTCTATATAAGCATGATGAATCAAAAGGCTTTAACCAAAATTGCAAAGAAAAGGAAGAAGCCTTCTGACCTTTCCTAGAACCAGAAAAGATAACACATTATTCAAAGCTCTTACCACATCCAAAGAATGTAAAGATCTCTCTAGAGAATTCTTAGGATTAGGACACAAGGAAGGGACAACAATTTCTCTATTAATGTTGTTAGAATTCACAACCTTAGGAAAAATTTAAATAAAGTCCGCAAAACCGCCTTATCCTGATGAAAAATCAGAAAAGGAGACTTGCAAGAAAGAGCAGATAATTCAGAAACTCTTCTAGCAGAAAAGATGGCCAAAAGGAACAACACTTTCCAAGAAAGCAAAATAATATCCAGAAAATGCATAGTCTCAAACGGAGGAGCCTGTAAAGCCTTCAAAGCCAAATTAAGACTCCAGGGAGGAGAGATTGATCTAATGACAGGCTTGATACGAACCAAAGCCTGTACAAAACAAAGAATATCAGGGAGTTTAGCAATTTTCTGTGGAATAAGACAGAAAGAGCAGAAGTTTGTCCTTCAAGGAACTTGCAGACAACCCCTTATCTAAACCATCCTGAAGAAACTGAAAAAAATTCTAGGAATTATAAAAGAATGCCAAGAGAATTTATGATAAGAGCACCATGAAATGTAAGTCTTCCAAACTTGATAATAAATCTTTATAGAAACAGATTTACGAGCCTGCAACATAGTATTAATCACGGAGTCAGAGAAACCTCTATGAATAAGCACTAAGCGATCAATTTCCATACCTTCAAATTTAATGATTTGAAATACTGATGGAAAAAAAAAAACCTTGAGATATAAGTTCTGGCCTTAATGGAAGTAGCCAAGGTTGGCAACTGGACATCCGAACAAGATCCACATACCAAACCTGAGTGGCCATGCTGGAGCCACCAGCCGCACTAACGATTGCTCCATGATGATTTTGAAAATCACTCTTGGAAGAAGAACTAGAGGCGGAAAAATATAGGTAGGTTGAAAACTCCAAGAAAGTGTCAATGTATCCACTGTTTCCGCCTGAGGATCCCTGGACCTGGATAGGTACCTGGGAAGTTTCTTGTTTAGATGAGATGCCATCAGAACTATTTCTGGAAGCCCCTACATCTGAACAATTTGAGAAAACACATCTGGGTGAAGAGACCATTCTCCTGGATGTAAGGTCTGATGACTGAAATAATTCATTTCCCAATTGTCTATACCTGGGATATGGACCGCAAAAATTAGACAGCAGCTGGATTCCGCCCAAGCAAGTATCCAAGATACTTCTTTCATAACCCAAGGACTGTGAGTCCCACCCTGATGATTGACATACGCCACAGTTGTGACATTGTCTGTCTGAAAACCAATAAACGGCTCTCTCTTCAATAGAAGCCAAAACTGAAAAGCTCTGAGAATCGCACAGAGTTCCAAAATATTGATTGGTAATCTCGCCTCTTGAGATTTCCAAACCCCTTATGCTGTCAGATCCCCAGACAGCTTCCCAACCTAAAAGACTCACATCTGTTGTGAACACGGTCCAGGTTGGATGAACCAAAGAGACCCACCAAGTCAGGGATAGTTGAATATTGAGATTCAAGGATATTAAATGTGATATCCTAGAATAATCCCTGCACCATAAATTCAGCATAAAAAACTGGAGATGTATCATATGAAAATGAGCAAAGGGAAACGAGACCGATGCTGCAGTCATGAGACCTAAAACTTCCATGCAAATAGCTATTGAAGGAAATAATTGAGACTGAAGGTTCCAACAAGCTGAACCCAATAAAATTGTCTCTTGTCTGTTAGAGACAAATACATTGACACAATCTATCTGGAAACCTTAAAAAGGTGACCGTTATCTGAGGAATCAAGGAACTTCCTTGATAAAATGAACCTCCAACCGTGTCTTTGAAAGAACAACAGAAGTTGAAACATATGAGATTCTGCAGAACGTACAGACTGAGCAAGTACCAAGATATCGTCCAAAAAAAGGAAACAATGAGAACTAGGGATGCACCGAAATTTCGGCCACCGAAATTTTCGGCCGAAAATGGGCCTATCCCATTTCGGCCGAAAGAGGGGAAAATCGGCCGAAAATTGCATCTTCTATGTAAAAGTAAATTAACCCTTATGCCCCACGAAATCATCCCCTGGCAGACAGATATTTATCCCCCAAAGTGTCCTCCCCCGTGCCTCACCGACCGCTATAAACAGATGCAAGCTGATTCTAAATTTAGCCCCGTGTGGCTGGGTTATTTCCAGGCCATATTCAAATGAACTACATGCCCCAGAATGCCCCGCGGTTAGAGGGAGTGCGGCACTGTGGGCTGGGCTGTTCACTCACTGTCTTGAAGCAGAGCGGCGTGAGAGAAGGAACTTGCCGTGTCAGGTGACTTTTATGATACTTGCCTGTAGAGCCATATAGTTACTTGTGGATCCTCCGGTCAGTGAGTGTGTGTGAAAGGCTAATACGTATATTTACCCGTATCTGGCTCCCTGTCTAACTGTGATTTTATTTGAAAAAGCAGCTCATTGAGTCCTGCACGATGAGCTGCTTTTTCAAATAAAGTCACGATTAGACAGGGAGCCAGATAAGGGTAAATATATGTATGAGCCTTTCACACATTCACTGACCAGACGATCTGTTACAAGTAACTATATGGCTCTGCAGGCAAGTGTCATAAATTTCACCTGACACGGCAAGATTAGGAGACTGTGTAAACAGAGCGGGCTGCAGCGTGGTGTCATTACAAGCAGCTGTCCCCTCCTCCTGAGAACTGCATAATGAGCTGTTTGCCAGATAAGAGTGAATATAAACATGTAGGAGCCGTTTGCACACTGACAGGACTGTAATTGTTTGGGCTACAATAAACAAGCAGTACTCTTGTAATACCATCTCCTGCATTCCTCTGTGTGCCTTAGTCCCATGTCTTAATTCTTAACCCCATGCTGCCTGCTGATTTAGGATTGTGTCAAATGTTCAAAAGTATGTGTATAATAAATATATATATATATATATATATATATATACTGTGTGTATATATATATATATATATATATATATATATATACTGTGTGTGTGTGTATATATATATATATATATATATATATATATATATATATACTGTGTATATATATATATGTATATATATATATATATATATATATATATATATATAAAATATATATATATTATATATATATTATATATAAAATATATATTATATATATTATATATAAAATATATATTATATATAAAATATATATTATATATAAAATATATATTATATATAAAATATATATTATATATATATATATATATATATATATATATATATATATATATAATAAAAAGTCTTATATTAATAATAAAATTATAGAAAAAATTTTTTTAAAATAATTTGGTGGAAAAAGTCATTTTCGGTTTCGGTTTCGGTTTTCGGCCAAGGGCATCCTGCATTTTCGGTTTCGGTTTCGGTCTAGAATTTTCATTTCGGTGCATCCCTAATGAGAACCTTTGAAAAGATTCCTAGAGCTGATGCTAGACCAGCAACAAAATGGTAATGCTTGTCTAAAAAAGAGAATCTCAGAAAATGAAAATAATCTGAATAAAACAGAATATGAAGATATGCATCCTGTAAGTCTATTGTGGGCATATAATGCAATGCCCTTACTGAACAAAGGCAGAATAGACCTTATAATCACCATTCTGAAAGAAGGTACTCTTACAAAAGATTTTCTTTCTTTGGGACAATGAATAGTTCTGAATAAAAACCCCAGACCCCGTTCCTGAAACGGAACTGGTATGAATACCCCAGTTAACTCCAAGTCTGAAACACACTTCAGGAACGTCTGAGCCTTTACTGGGATTGCTGGAATATGCGAGAGAGAAAAAGACTTCACAGGCAGATTTACTCTGCATCCTATTCTGTACCCCTGAGAAACAAAATTCTGAATGTAAGGAGTTTGGACCGAATTAACTTTAGAAAAAATCTTAACCTGCCTCCTACCAGCTAAGCTGAAATAAGGGCCGCACCCTCATGCGAATTTGGGAGCTGGCTTTGATCTCCTAAATGAATGAATTCATTCCATTTTTGAAGAAAGCTTCCAAATAGAAACATATTACTTGGGGAAGAGTTAGGTTTCTGTTCCTTATTAAGAACAAAAAATGGTTATAAGCTTAAGTTTTACCCTTAGAATTTAAGCTTGAGGCAAAAAAACTCCCTTCCCCACAGTAACAGTTGAAAGTATTGAATCCAACTGAATCAAATAATTTATTACCTTGGAAGGAAATAAAATAGAAATCTGGATTTAGAAATCAAATCAGCATTCCAAAATTGAAGCCACAAAGTTCTTCTAGCTAAAATAACTAAAAACATAAATTTAACCTAAATTTTGATAATATCAAAAACATGGCATATTGAATCAAGTTAGCAATGCTAAACAAATCATAATCCGATACTTGTTGCGCTAAATATTCCAACCAAAAAAGAGGAAACAGCTGCAATATAAGCCAAAGAAATTGTAGGCCTAGGAAAAGGACCTGAAAATAAATAAATTTTCCTTAGATAAAATACAAGTTTTTCATCTAAAGGATCTTTAAAATAAATACTATTTTCCATAGGAATAGCAGTACGTTAGCAAGAGTTGAGAGAGCCCCATTAATTTTGGAGATCTTTTCCCAAAACTCCAAACTAACTGAAGAATACAATTTTTAAAACCTTTAAAAAAGGAATAAAAGAAGTACCAGGCCTATTCCATTCCCTAGTATTAGGAACAGGAAAAAACCTCTGAAGCAACCACAGGAGGTTAACAAACAGAATCTAAATGTTAACTAGCCTTAGAATCAAAAGGACTAGTCTCCTCAATATCCAATATAATGAACACTTCTTCAACAAAGAACAAATGTACTCCAATAAAATAAAAAAGTAGATTTGTTAGTGTCAATATCTGAAGAAGGATCTTCTGAATCCGATAAATCCTCAACAGAGAAGGATAATTCAGTATGTTGTCGGTCATTTGAAAATTTATCAACTAAATGAGAAGTATAAAAAAGACCTTTACATTTTATTAGAAGGCAGAATGGCAGACAAAGCCTTCAGAATAGAATCAGAAAAATATTCTTATAAATTCCCAGGTTTTTCTTGTACATTTAGATGTTAAAAGAATAGCAATAGACTATGCATTAATACTGATGAACATTTTCTCTGCATGTAAAAGTTTATCATGATAACTTATTACAAACCACAGCTAAAGATAAAATTCATAACATTAAAATGAACTTAGCTTTGGTAGGACTGATATCAGTCAGCAGGAATCCAACAGTGTTTTCTGATATAGGAACAGTTTTGAGACATCTTGCAAATGTAATAGAAAAAACAACATATAAGCAAAATATCAATTCCCTTATATGACAGTTTCAGGAATGGGAAATAAATGCAATCAAAATAGGCTTCTGGAAACCAGAAGCAAAAAGAAATGAAGTTTTAAATAATGTCAAAAAGTTTGGCGCCAAGTATGACGCCCACAACTGGCAAAATATTTTTTGGCGCCAAAAACGTCTGCAACAAACACAAGCGTCATAGATGACGCAACCACATGAAAATTCTCGGCGCCAACTAAGACACCGGAAATGACGAAATTACGTCAACAAACGTAATTCTCGCGCCAAGAATGACGCAATAAATTATAGCATTTTGCGCTCCCGGGAGCCTAACAGCCCGCAATTTAGAAAAGAGAGTCAATTTGAAAACTTCAGGTAAGAATTTTTTTTTTATATCTGCATTTCCCAGAAATGAAACTGACCATCTGCAAAAGGGAAATATACTGATAAACCTGAATCATGGCAAATATAAGTACAAACATATATTTAGAACTTTAAATATAAAGTGCCAAACCATATCTGAGAGTGTCTTAAATAAAAGAAACATACTTACCAAAAGACACTCATCTACATAAAGTAGATAGCCAAACCAGTACTGAAACGAGAATCGGTAGAGGTAATGGTATATAAGAGAATATCGTCGATCTGAAAAGGGAGGTGGGCGATGAATCTCTATGACCGATAACAGAGAACCTATGAAATAGATCCCCGTTAGGATGACCATTGTATTCAATAGGTGATACTCCCTTCACATCCCTCTGTCATTCACTGCACTCTGAGAGGAACCGGGCTTCAAAAAAGCTGAGAAGCGCATATCAACGTAGAAATCTAGCACAAACTTTCTTCACCACCTCCATAGGAGGCAAAAGCAAATGATGATGCACTCAATGAAGTGAAAGGGCTTTTTATTAAAGTGAACAGCAACGTTTCGGGGCTACTGTCCCTTTGTCAAGCTAAAAATGTAATGCACAAACAAACACTTTATAGCACAGCTAATTAAAACAAGGACCAATAGGAGCACATGTAGAAGGCGGAGTTACACAAGAGAGACAAAGCTTTTCTCATACATACTAACATTCATTTAATTAACCTCATATTGCCAAAAATGGTATCCTAAAGGGCCAAAATTAAAAACATCATATGAGAGGGGACAATTAAAGATGAATACATAGCCATCTAGATAGAAAGGGATAAAAACTAGAGAAACATGATAATTGAATCATAATAATGGATTGAGATCAAACTCCCTATTCATGCCTTTAGGGTATAGTGTGTCTAGTTTCCATATCCACTTAGCCTCTCTGTATAGAAGCTCTCTATGTTTATCACCCCCCCTAGGTTTTCTTTTTATTTGGTCTAATACCATGAACCGAAGTCGGTTTACTTGATGTCCCATTTCTAAAAAATGAGCAGGCACAGGAAGATCTTTAGTACTGTCATTTCTGATAGTGGACTAGTGTTGTCCTATACGATCCCTTACCCTTTGGGTGGTCTCCCCTATATATAACAGCCCACATGGACATTTAAGGGTGTATACAACATAGGATGAGTTACAGGTAAAAAACCCAGGTATTTTAAATTTACACCCGGAGTAGGGATGACAAATTTCACCCCCTTTAATGATACTGTTGCAGTGGGGACAACCCAAACAGGGGAAGGTGCCATTCTTGGGTTTCCCAAAAAAAGGAGACTTATTACTATCCGAATTGACAGTAGATCTAACGATCCTTTTGCCACAGGTGTACCCCTTACGGTATGCTGCTCTAGGGAGTTGAGAAAATTCTTCAATGTCAGGACATGACTCCTTTAGGATATGCCAATTGTGCTTAAGAATACCTTGTATCTTATAGCTTAGAGTATTGTATGTTCTGACAAAAGTTAACCTATTATTGTTGGGGTGACTCTTTCTAGACTGGAAATTTGACCTCACTTCTGTTAACTCTTTCTCAGAGTATCCTCTCTTTAAATTTTAATTGAATCTCATTAAGTCTATTCACCTTAACTGAGGGGTCAGAGACAATTCTATCAACCCTGAGAAATTGAGATTTAGTTACTGATTTGAATATAGCAGGAGGATGAAAACTATTCCTATGAATAAGTAAGATGTGTTTTTGTCAGTTGTCTTGACATAAAAGTCTGTGTTTAAATGACCATTCTCTTTGTAAACCAAAGTGTCAAGAAATTCAATTTTAGTGTAATCATGTTTGGCAGTGAATACTATAAATGATGCTGATCTTTCAATGTCATTTTTTAATTGATTTAAACACTCAGGGCTGCCCTGCCAGATAATAAATAGGTCATCTATATACCTATGCCATGCAAGGCAATGTTTCTGGAACAGAGGATGATTGTAAACAATAGATTCCTCTATGTAATCCATGACCAGACAGGCATAGGATGGGGCCACATTTGACCCCATCGCTGTGCCTGTCTTCTGCATGTAGAATTTTTTTATCAAAAAGAAAGTAATTTTGGGTCAAAATAGCTTCCAATAGGTCAATCATGAAACCTATCTGAGTATTATTGTAGTTGCCACATGCATGCAGTTTTTTCCGAATACACTCAATGCCCACATTATGTGGGATAACAATAATAATGTGGGCATTGAGTGTTTTCGGAAAAAACTGCATGCATGTGGCAACTACAATAATACTCAGATAGGTTTCATGATTGACCTATTGGAAGCTATTTTGACCCAAAATTACTTTCTTTTTGATAAAAAATTCTACATGCAGAAGACAGGCACAGCGATGGGGTCAAATGTGGCCCCATCCTATGCCTGTCTGGTCATGAATTACAGAGAGGAATCTATTGTTTACAATCATCCTCTGTTCCAGAAACATTGCCTTGCATGGCATAGGTATATAGATGACCTATTTATTATCTGGCAGGGCAGCCCTGAGTGTTTAAATCAATTAAAAAATGACATTGAAAGATCAGCATCATTTATAGTATTCACTGCCAAACATGATTACACTAAAATTGAATTTCTTGACACTTTGGTTTACAAAGAGAATGGTCATTTAAACACAGACCTTTATGTCAAGACAACTGACAAAAACACATTACTTCATAGGAATAGTTTTCATCCTCCTGCTATATTCAAATCAGTACCTACATCTCAATTTCTCAGGGTTGATAGAATTGTCTCTGACCCCTCAGTTAAAGTGAATAGACTTAATGAGATTCAATTAAAATTTAAAGAGAGAGGATACTCTGAGAAAGAGTTAACAGAAGTGAGGTCAAATTTCCAGTCTAGAAAGAGTCACCCCAACAATAATAGGTTAACTTTTATCAGTACATACAATACTGTAAGCTATAAGATACAAGGTATTCTTAAGCACAACTGGCATATCCTAAAGGAGTCATGTCCTGACATTGAAGAATTTTCTCAACTCCCTAGAGCAGCATACCGTAAGGGGTACACCTGTGGCAAAAGGATCGTTAGATCTACTGTCAATTCTGATAGTAATAAGTCTCCTTTTTTTGGGAAACCCAAGAATGGCACCTTCCCCTGTTTGGGTTGTCCCCACTGCAACAGTGTCATTAAAGGGGGTGAAATTTGTCATCCCTACTCCGGGTGTAAATTTAAAATACCGTTTTTTTTTACCTGTAACTCATCCTATGTTGTATACGCCCTTAAATGTCCATGTGGGCTGTTATATATAGGGGAGACCACCCA
Organism: Bombina bombina; assembly: GCF_027579735.1. Lineage (NCBI taxonomy): Eukaryota > Metazoa > Chordata > Amphibia > Anura > Bombinatoridae > Bombina > Bombina bombina. The sequence continues at coordinate 479,969,159 of NC_069503.1, read as the reverse complement.
AAGGGTAAGGGACCGTATAGGACAACACAAGTCCACTATCAGAAATTACAGTACTAAAGATCTCCCTGTGCCTGCTCATTTTTTAGAAATGGGACATCAAGTAAACCGACTTCGGTTCATGGTATTAGACCAAATAAAAAGAAAACCTAGGGGGGGTGATAGACATAGAGAGCTTCTATACAGAGAGGCTAAGTGGATATGGAAACTAGACACACTTTACCCTAAAGGCATGAATAGGGAGTTTGATCTCAATCCATTATTATGATTCAATTATCATGTTTCTCTAGTTTTTATCCCTTTCTATCTAGATGGCTATGTATTCATCTTTAATTGTCCCCTCTCATATGATGATTTTAATTTTGGCCCTTTAGGATACCATTTTTGGCAATATGGGGTTAATTAAATGAATGTTAGTATGTATGAGAAAAGCTTTGTCTCTCTTGTGTAACTCCGACTTCTACATGTGCTCCTATTGGTCCTTGTTTTAATTAGCTGTGCTATAAAGTGTTTGTGCATTACATTTTTAGCTTGACAAAGGGGCAGTAGCCCCGAAACGTTGCTGTTCACTTTAATAAAAAGCCCTTTCACTTCATTGAGTGCATCATCATTTGCTTTTGGATACTTATTTGGAGTCTATGGGATTGGACTCTGATTGCACCTACCATGAAATCTATGGATCATTGATGAATTCAGGTGTGCTGGTCCTACCCTTGTGTTCCATAGGAGGCAAAGTTTGTAAAACTGAATTGTGGGTGTGGTGAGGGGTGTATTTATAGGCATTTTGAGGTTTGGGAAACTTTGCCCCTCCTGGTAGGATTGTATATCCCATACGTCACTAGCTCATGGACTTTTGCCAATTACATGAAAGAAATTTGTTTTTTTTTTAAAAAACAAACAAACAGATTTTCTTTCCATAAGGCAAGGAGAGTCCACAACTTCATCCCTTACTGTTGGGAAATACAACACCTGGCCACTAGGAGGAGGCAAAGACACCCCAGCCAAAGGCTTAAATATACCTCTCACCTCCCCTATCCCTCCCCAGTCATTCTTTGCCTTTCGTCACTAAAGGAGGATGGCAGAGAAGTGTCAGAAGATCTAGATAGTCCTGTAACGGGTATGTTCCGTTCAAGAGCGGACTGGGGTTTTAAGTAATCATGTAAACCTCTCATTGAGAGTATTGATGAAAGTTAGAGCCTATAGATGCAGGGAAAGTTTTTCTGTGAAACCATCCAGACTGTCTATCTAACAACTCCTGAGCAATCAGTGTTAACACGTTACACTGCTTGCTTTTCCACACTCAGGTCGCTATCAGAGCATCACTACAAGGCTGTCACACTTGAGAGGCTGTATCTGTTCCACAGCATAGATCCTGGAGGGTAAGTCTGTGTTATTTTCATATTGCAGGGATGCCTTATATTGGGTCATAGTGTGACTCCTCTATACCTCAGTAGGATCGAGGGTTAATATCTCCTCAGTGAGAGTTTATTGGGAACAGTTTGAGGAGTTTATATACTGCTTTAACATTTTGTGAAGAAAGTTTTCAGGGCTCATTAAGACTGTACTTTTGGGTTGGAACAGGCAGGTTTCACTTTTGTGAGTTGCACAGCTCCTAATAGCTTTGCACACTTTTATCATAGCAGGGGAAGTCCTGTCTCGCGCACCATGTGAACGGTGCATCCTCATTCACTTCCTTGTGCTCCTGCTGCAGACAGCACTCCTGAGGAGAGCTTTTCGTGACTGGGTCTAGGAGGTGGTGAGTGCCCCAACCATTGGTTTTGTAAAGGTACCTCCCTATAGTTAAAGTTTTTTTTGTTTTTTTCTTACTATTGTGGGATTACATACCTACTATGGAGGACTCTGCTAATATGTTAGAATGTTCCACTCCTTCTGTAGTGAATAATAATAATACTTGTTTATATTGTGAGGACGCTGTGGTTTGCCCGCCTGCTCATTTTTGTTCCAATTGCCTGGGTACTGTTTTAAAGTCTAAAAAGGGAGCCAAGTCTGCTATTAACCCTAGAACTATTAGTCCCCCTAAACCATCAGCCTCTCAGGATTCTGTGACCCGAGAGATTACTACCCTTTCTACTCTAACCTCTTCACATGCAGTTACCAGCGGCACATCTATTTCTCCGTTTGGAGGGGGCCTTTTTCCTGTTGACTTTGCCGCACAGTTACAATCGGCGGTGTCTGCGGCCCTGAGTGCCCTACCTATCTCTGGGAAACATAAGAGAAAGGTTAAACACAGTTCTCCTGTTTTAGATTAATCTAATTTCCAATCGGATCTAGCTTGTATGTCCCAGCTATCCGAGGATAAGTTAACTTCTGTGGTGTCAGAGGGTGAACTTTCGGAATCAGAGACTTTTATTACTAAATCTCCTGCGGAGGAACCCTCCTTTAGACTTAAATTTGAACATCAGCATTTTTTACTGAAGGAAGGTCCTGTCTACGCTAGAGGTTCCAGGGGCTAAGCTACCTGTGGAACCTAAGATCCCTAAATTTGACAGGGTTTATGAAGACAGGAAGGTCTCACAAACTTTTCCGGTCCCAGTTCGTATTGCGAACATTATTAGTGTCAGTATATGGCTGGGTTATAATACAATATATTTAATAATTATTCTTTAAACAAACCCCCAATAAAATGCATATACAAAACAATAAAATTAATGTAAATTCTTTATATTAGTTAAAATTTATAGACACATTGAATTATATTTATAGAAAACCAGATATGAATCAAACTATACACGTTTAAACTGTTATATGCTATACAAAGATCATAAAATTGCCTTATTCACAATAATCTCCCAAATCAGTTGCATTTAAATATCACAATGAAATATCACAGTATGGGTCACCAACTTCCAGACAAACATACTTAAGCTATTTAGCCCACAAGTGATTCTATACAACCCTAATTAAAACACCATAAATTATATATATATATATATATATATATATATATATATATATATATATATATATATATATATATATATATATTCTAAATGTAAGCAGCCAGTTTATATGCCAATTTATCTAAGCTGAAATTAATTCTTAATTCTCTACAATTAAGACAAATTCTAAAATATATTTATATATTTGCAAAGATAAATCACTTAGCATACAAAAGGCAAGCTTAAAACTATACAGGACTATGAATGCAAGCTAAAATACAAAGTGCCCTTTCAAAATTACTAACTGCAGTTTAGTTATAGTTACCAAATACCTTTGATTTAAATATTATACATATATATATATATATATATATATATATATATATATATATCAATCGCGTATACTTCACCAAATCGATTTCAGCTTCCAATATTTGTTTCACCTCATATGAAAATAAGGGTATTTGCAATGTGGATAAGAAAAGTAGCCCAATTTACTTAAAATTGACTGTGTCCCAACGCAACAAGTTATCAGTCCAGAGTTCAGCAAAAGTCAGCAGCCTCATCTCTCCTCTTGCATTCAGCTTATATATCTTAATCATTTGTGAAACAATTTCAAAGGCCCTTTGGAAACTTGTCTGTGATTGGCTCTAACAGAGCTTGTCCCTGGTTCCGCCCTTAGAGTTGAAACATTTAATTGGCTATTTGGATTTGCATGTGTTCTAGTACATAATTCATTTGGTTGTCATACCAGTTTTAATCCCCTAGGGGGCAGCAGACAACCGCACATTTCTTCACCATCAATATTTTAATACATCCTTCTAAAGTGATTATTTAAACTACTTAACTTCCTTGTATTAATCATTTACCATTTTAATTATAGAGGGGATTATATGATGTCATTTTTCTGATTACTCCGATACCAAATAAAAGTATGTTCCTAGTGATTATATTAATAAACAATTACACTATCAATCATTTGCTCTCCCCAGAATCACAGCATTCAAACATCCTGGCATATATTCATACAAACACAGCATATTTCACATTCCCAACAATTTTTGTATACACACATCCATGTTCATGGCTAACATTTATAGGACATCTTGCTGTCTGTAAGATAAAAAAAAAGTTACTATTTTGAAACAACATTTATAAATCTATCATACAGCTTATTTATTAACTTCCATATACACTTATCTAATATGTTACTGTTAGGCACTTCTCAGGATATATATATATATATATATATATATATATATATATATATATATATATTCACTGTATATACTGTATATACACATCCACATAGTCTGAGAATCAATTATACTCGAAATTTTAAATACAAGTTATAGTTTAAAAAATTTGAGAGTTAAAATGCAAGACGTGTCTCTGTTAGCAGTACAGATGTTGATTCAATACAACAGGGACAATTTAACACAGAGGTGACATCTAGTCACTTCTTCAGCTAAAAACTGGTTCTTCAATTCTCATTCGGTCTCAAATGAAAAATCTTAAACATCATGTCTCTACCAACCCAGGGGTTCCTGTGATCTAGGTAATGAGACAGATGCTCTCTTTTGAACTCTTAAATGTTATCTTAATCCGGAGAAGTATATCTTATGTCTGTTCTAAGATCTGGAATACACAGAATATAGATGACCATCTTTTTGAAGTAATTTGTCTTTCTTTGAAATGACTGCCTGAACTTAACTAGACCAAATATCTTCCCTTTGTCCTCAGCTGGATGCATTGTATTTTGCATATTGAGTGGGGAAGGATTGAATTGCGGTCAGCCAGGCATCTAATGTCTTTCAAATAATGAATCATTTGGTGTAGACAGCCATATATATATTAAATGATATATGTGTGTGTATATATATATATATATATATATATATATATATATATATATTATTTAATAACATTCAGATACCCTGATATATATCCCCTTCCAATTTTAAATAGATGTAGGACACGTATTTGAATTGGCTTAAAGTCAGTGGTACTTAGTGCATTGACCGTATGCATCATAGACAGTCTTCTTTGAAAAGAGTCCGTTATTTTTGAGCCCTTATGCTCATTTGCCAGGCGTCTTTAAACTGCAATATGTCTAATGTATTTGGGGATATGATATTTCTTTCTTACTCTATGACTTGTAGTTGGATGGCACGCTCGCAACTGATTAATATGAACCCATTTATCCATAAAAGTATAATTTTTTTGGTATCCTAATTTTATAGGCAACTGGAGATATTTTGTCAGTAACGACAAAAAGACCCTTCCATGATGGAAGAAATTTCTTCTCCTTAACCTGATCTCTTCCAAAGTTATAAAGATAAACTGTATCATTTATTTCATATTGCTTTTTGGATGTTTGAGATCATAATAGGTTTTAGTGGCAGTTGCGGCCTTCTCTAGGTTCCTTTGAGCAAATGCAAAGGCATATTGCAGGTGCTTTCTTAGGTCCTCCACATATTGATGCGTATTGGCAGCGTTTATCAAGTTCTGGTCTGATGTACGGTACAGTAGATGCTGAGGTAGAACCATTCTTTTACCATCAATTCAAAAGGTGACATCTTGGTAGCACTACTTGGAGTTGCTCTTAATGCTATTAGGACTAGAGGTAGTTTTACATCCCAGTCTTTACCCGTTTACACTCACAAACTTTTTGAGGATTTTCACAATGTATGGTTGTAACGCTCTACACCACCACTTGAGGCAGCTCTATATGCAATATGGAGCTTTCTTTTAACCCCTAGTATTTTCCACATCTTGGTCATCAGTTCGCTAGTGAAGTAGGTTCCCCGATCGGATTCAATTTTTTGGGGCAAACCAAATCTGGAAAACACATGGTTGATGAGCAACGCTGCGCATTTTTCAGCACTTTTGTTAGGTGCACTGATGCACTCTACCCATTTTGTGAACAGGCATGTCACTGTTAACATGTATTTGTTACCTCTTGATGACCTAGTTACTGGACCAATAAAATCAATTTGTATATCTGACCTTGGCATTACCATCCCCCTTTTCTGCAATGGCACTCTATGCGTTGGTGCAGTGGGTTGGAACTGTGGACAGATTAAACAATCTTAACAATAAGTTTGAACATCTTTCAACATGTGCGGCCAAAAGGCGTAATCACGCAATATTTCATACGTTAATTTGGCGCCACGATGATCAGATGTGGTGGCATCATGGGCATGTTGAAGCATTAGACCTCTGAACTTGGTGGGTACCACCCATTGCTGGGTTTTTAGAATTTACTATAGCTTCCACCTTTTTCTTCTGAGGATTTAGCCCTTCAGAAGTAACTTCATGTCCCAAGAAGTTTACACGAGAGCGGCACCATTGAGCTTTTTGTAGGGATATAGCTATGACTACTTTCTTTAATAGAACCCTTGTAAAGGGGTCTGCTTTTATCTGATGTGTACAGATTCTGGAGGACATGGTATTCGGTGTCTCTCTATACTGATCTCAGACACAAAGAAATAAGATATGTTTAGTCAATTTTATACTTAAGAACTAAAAACAAAAGCCTAAGGGTACTTGGTCTCAAAATGGAAGCAATTGGCATTTACCCTTGATCCAACTTGGTCAATTCAAAGACCTTAAAGCTGCATATCTGCGCATCTCTATCCACAAGGTTTTCCGTTGATTACTAGAGTTTGCATTCCTGGACATACACTATTAGGTGTTTCTATCCCTACAACCTGGTTTATTTTCATCAGTTGGTCATTACATGGAGGTAATGGATTTTATGGTTGCTGCTTCAGATGCTGTTTTCCTTTACTTATCTCAACTTGCGACGCCTTCATCTGTTTTGGCACAATCAGTGGTCAAAGATTATCTGTAATTGAAACAGCAAATTACTCTATCTTGGTGATGATAAATTCTTCTTTATACCTTAGGACATCTTTCTTCGCCCATCTGGGGTGTTTGTGTTGACAGAATCCAGTTTTTCAGGCTGTGGTAGGTTTCAGGTTTTTCAGTCGTGGCCCCTGTTGAAAGAGGAAAAGTTTATACATTTCCAGTCAGACAATGTCTCGGTGGGGGCCAACATAAATCCTCAAAGGGGTACCTCCAGTCCACTGACCATGCAGGAAGTGTCACTGATTCTGTCTTGGGAAGAAAGGTATCATTGCTGCCTATCAGCAATTCACATATCGGATGTGAACAATGGGGAATCGGATTCCCTCGGCAGTCTATCGTTCCATGTAGGAGAGTGGTCTCTCCACTAGGACATGTTTAGTTGTTTAGTGATCACGTGGAGTCCACTGGACATAGATCTAATGGCTTTTCACTTTAATCACAAACTTCCAAGATATTGTACGAGATCAAGGGATCCAAAGGCTCACAAGAGAAACGCCTTGGTTTGTCCATGGGATTTTTAATCTAATAATGGACAGAAGGCTACAACGGTGGCATTTGCTGCTTACTTTTCCAAATGTTGTCGCTTTGATGTTTTTGCTTCTTCACAAGCAGCTTTTTGCAGGAAGGTCCTACAGGCTGCAGTGTCAGCTAAATAGGAACTTTTAGAAAAACTGTTCCACCCTTTCCGTAGCATAGACCATGTGCTTGGGTATTAAACCCATAGGTTAAGGAGGACTGTGGACTATCATCATTTTACGAAAGATAACCTAATTAATGCTTACCTGATGATAAATTATTTTTTTCAGAACAATGATGGTCCACAGGCCCCGCCCCTTTTTTTTTTTTTGGCAACAGTTCTAATGACGCCTCTACAACCTATGCTTTGGGAGATGGGAGGGATTTTAAGCTCTTGTATGGGTTCTGGACCTTCTACTAGTGGGGGGAAATATATCACATATGTTATGGAGGAATGTTGACCATCATCATTCCGAAAGAAAAGAATATACCAGGAAAGCATAAATTTTGTTTTTAACAATATAATATTTTAAAACTATAGTTGGCTGCACACCCTTCCAGTCTTGTACTATCTATCTATCTATCTATCTATCTATCTATCTATCTATCTATCTATCTATATATATCTACACAGACACACACATCCAACTGAGAAGGCACTCACTGCTATATGTATTGGGGGTATATCCTGTCTGAAGACTGGGCTAAAACCCTGAACTGTCACAATTAAGCTTTGATAAAGAACATATATCGAGTGCTTTTCAGTTGGATGTGTAAGGACATTACACCCTAACTGTAAAATAAATATGAGCTAGAGCTTAGCATATACATAACCTTAAAAAAACCTGGCTCCTAGATTTCAAACATATTTGTTGAGCACTAATATTTTATTTTACAGTTTTTACTGTTTTACCTTATAAGTCTCTTAATATTCCTCAGGCTTGACTAATGTAGTCATCCTTATGATTGGTGAAGATTAATTGGTAGATGGAGTTAGGATACTATAAATATTAGATTTTTTTATATTACATTAACATTCACAATTGGTATGAGTTGTGGGTGGCTACAGTGGAAACTTAGAGAAAAGCATTCATTTTTTTAGTTAATTTCCATTGCTATCTATTGAGTAAGTCAGTTTGCATTTCATGTCGATTCACCAGTAATGTATTATTGGGAATCACCCTCTTCTTCAAGACATAGAGAAAGGAAAATAAACGTATGCGTGTGTGCTTGGAGTAGGTAGACACACTTCCCAGAATCTTGAGGTTGTAGATACTTCCATCCTTGCTATACCTCTCCTATTCATGCTTGAATCATTTTATGCTTGAAAATGCTTGAATCATGCTTGAATCATTTTCTACCTATTTGGAATCAGGTATGTTGAGCTAGGGCCCTGCTCCAGCTGAAGTGTTCATTTGCACTGATGAATGCCGTCAAATTCTTGAGGTAAATCTGCTGCCCTCTGCCAGGAGGTTGTCAATGGGAAGAAGGTTTATTTTCCCCAAAGCACACAGCAAAAATTACCACACAGTGGATGAAGGAGAAAAAGGTGAATGTCCTTGCATGGACTAGTCAGAGTCTAGACTTAAACCCCATTGAATATCTGTGGCATGACTTGAAGACTGCAATCCACAAATGGTCACCATCAAATGTAACGGAACTGGAGCAGTTCTGCAAAGAAGAGTGGGCAAATATTGCACAGTTCAGATGTGCAACGTTAGTAGAGTCTGTAATTAAAGCCAAAGGTGTTTCAACAAAATACTGACACAAGGGGGTGATCCTTTTTCCAACTCAGTGATTGTGTTTTTGAATTCTTTATTTTTGTCTGACATGTTGGTGTTATATCTTTCACTTGGATGTTATAAGTTGCACTGAGTAATTACAACTGAATACATAAAAACTGTGTCTTTAATTCAGACTACAAAGCAACAAAATGTGATTATTTTCAAGGAGGGTGATTTCTTTTCAATACCCACTAGAATATATATATATATATATATATATATATATATATATATATATATATATATATATACCTCCAACAAAAGCAGGCACTCACCGGGTTTGAAGTGGCAAAAAACTTTATTCCAACAGAGTGACGTTTTGGGGTTTTACCCCCATCCTCAGACTCAAACAACAACAATGAAATGCTCAACAACCTCCCTTAAATACCCTGTTTACCATAGATGTGTTTCCAATAAGCGTTAATTACCTTGTGTGCAAAACCAGGTGTTAGCAAGCACTTAGCATACATCACTAATAAGCATTGCATGTAGCCTAGCAACCAAACACTAAGAATTTCAAGAATTTCTAGATGCACCTAAGCAGTAGAATCTATATAACGATTGACAACAAATGTGTTTTTTTTTAAAGTGACCATATAATATCCGCTAACGTGACTTATAAAACATCCGTTTACCAAATTATGTGTAGCGGTAATTACCCAGTGCCTGTGCAAGCGTCACTAATAGACACTTTGGATATGTGTAACTTAGCAACTAATCGCCTGCTAGACACATAGTATCCAATGTGTCAACTATCTCTACTATTACCCAGAAAATACATATAAACATAAAAACGTAAAGAAATGTTAAAAACGCTAAATCTCTATTCAGCATGTCAAGAAACCTTTATATTAATACGTGGCTACTATAACTATTCCTAGGGCTCAAATAGCTACCTCTATTGGAAATCATATAAACACAGTATGAAGTAAAACACAATTGACCATAGTAGATTATAGTAAGGGCATATACATAGCGCCAATTAACTAATATATCCTTGGTCAATATTAGACCGACCGTAACGCAGCAGTGTACATATAGAAAATTGTGCACAAAATTACACACAATGTTACATCTAACTAAGTTGCCTAAACTGAACTTGAATTGCACATATATACATCTAGCAAATACAGAAATATAATTTGTGCTAGGCATGGAAAGATTGGCACCATTTAGATCTCATGCTGTTAGTAATCCAAGAAGTAAGGTCTCTACTCACACAGGTGAGAACTGAAATAGTGCAATACACTACTGAACAAAACAGTAACATCACTGAAAGAGGAGAGGAAGACTGGGAGAATAAGCTACGAACCTAAGTAGAACAGTATCAGAAGGAACTGCCTCCAAGAACAGAAAGTTTGAAGCAGTATTAGATGATTACCGAGAGAAAAAGGTATATAGGTGGCTGTTGAAACCTGAGGAGGGACAAAGATTAAGGGAATTCCGCCCTAGAAGATACAGAGCAAGGAGACCGTGGAACCTAACCATAGTGGATAGCTCAGGCTCCGGAACAGACTTGGATACAGCACCTGAACAAGGCATACCGACTGATATGCAAGTTGAAAGAGGGGTGACAACGAGGTAAAAAACGGAGGAGGGGTGCCCCCACCCGAGGAAGGGGCAACATAAGAGGCAGACCCCCACGACAAAGGAGATGAAAGAGGATATGGTAGTGAACATCAGCCAAAGGATGCTCACAGAAGATGACCGATCATTGCTTCAGAAAGGATTATCTTTTGTCCCCTCCAAATAAACAGTGAAGTTTGAATTGCATATTGACATGCAGCGATTTCAACGTTAACTCAGGTTAAAGGAATTCTTCAAAAATGCGCAAGGTCAACAGAGATCAGACTTCAGAAAGAAAGGCAGTTTTGACCCTAAAAGTACTAACCACATGATACAAATCTTTTGCAAAAAAATGGAGAAAGATCTGGATAGATCAACAGAACAAAAGGAAGCAGTCAGGTTCAACCTGAGTAAAAAAAGAGAGCAGCTATGAAGAGTTTGGCTGAAGAGAACACTATTGTGCTAAGGAGAGCGGACAAAGGTGGGGCAATTGTCATCTTGAATTATAGCTACTACCGGGAAGAAATACTCTCCCAACTGGATGATACGTTTGTTTATTGCAAATTGCCAAGAGACCCAACCCAAACGTTCAAGAAAGAGATAGATGACCATCTTACGGATGTGTATAATGACAAATTAATAGACCAACAAACGATGGCATACCTAAAGGTTGGTTACCCAAAGACTCCAATCTTCTATACACTACCTAAGATCCACAAGGACCTACAAAGACCTCCCGGGCGGCCCATTGTCTCTGCGGTGGGATCCATACTTCAACCACTGGCGATTTACGTGGATAGCCTACTGCAACCCGTGGTCCAGAACATGAATACATATATCAAGGATTCCAAAAAAGTTATCATGTCCCTTAGAGACCTACATGTCAAGGAAGAAGACTTTCTAGTGACACTGATTCTGTCTTGGGAAGAAAGGTATCATTGCTGCCTATCAGCAATTCACATATCGGATGTGAACAATGGGGAATCGGATTACCTCGGCAGTCTATCGTTCCATGTAGGAGAGTGGTCTCTCCACTAGGACATGTTTAGTTGTTTAGTGATCACGTGGAGTCCACTGGACATAGATCTAATGGCTTTTCACTTTAATCACAAACTTCCAAGATATTGTACGAGATCAAGGGATCCAAAGGCTCACAAGAGAAACGCCTTGGTTTGTCCATGGGATTTTTAATCTAACTTACTCGTTTCATACATTTTTTTTTTTTCATCCAAGAGTCATCGCTTGGATCAAACAGGAGTCCACTTCAGTAAAATTGATTGCTCCTGCCTCCACAGATCATGGTATGCGGATCTAATGCAGATGTCCTCATCTCCTCCATGGCTGCTTCCTTTGAGTCAAGACCTGTTGTCTCAATTACTTCTTTTCCATCAGTATTTTAAATCTCTAAATTTAACGGCGTCTTCCTAAGATTGTTTCAGCGGTACACGTCAATCAGGAAATTGTTGTTCTTTCATTGAGTCTAGATCCTGTTAGCCCTAAGGAGCAGCTATTAGTTAATCTTTATGTAATCAGGGCTCTGAAGTTCCAGCTTAAAGCTCCTAAATAATTCAGACAAACGTATAGTTTGGTTGTTCACTACTCCACGGCTCGTAATGGGCAGAAGGCTACAACGGTGGCATTTGCTGCTTACTTTTCCAAATGTTGTCGCTTTGATGTTTTTGCTTCTTCACAAGCAGCTTTTTGCAGGAAGGTCCTACAGGCTGCAGTGTCAGCTAAATAGGAACTTTTAGAAAAACTGTTCCACCCTTTCCGTAGCATAGACCATGTGCTTGGGTATTAAACCCATAGGTTAAGGAAGACTGTGGACTATCATCATTTTACGAAAGATAACCTAATTAATGCTTACCTGATGATAAATTATTTTTTTCAGAACAATGATGGTCCACAGGCCCCGCCCCTTTATTTTTTTTGGCAACAGTTCTAATGACGCCTCTACAAACTATGCTTTGGGAGATGGGAGGGATTTTAAGCTCTTGAATGGGTTCTGGACCTTCTACTAGTGGGGGGAAATATATCACATATGTTATGGAGGAATGTTGACCATCATCATTCCGAAAGAAAAGAATATACCAGGAAAGCATAAATTTTGTTTTTAACAATATAATATTTTAAAACTATAGTTGGCTGCACACCCTTCCAGTTTTGTACTATCTATCTATCTATCTATCTATCTATCTATCTATCTATCTATCTATATATATCTACACAGACACACACATCCAACTGAGAAGGCACTCACTGCTATATGTATTGGGGGTATATCCTGTCTGAAGACTGGGCTAAAACCCTGAACTGTCACAATTAAGCTTTGATAAAGAACATATATCGAGTGCTTTTCAGTTGGATGTGTAAGGACATTACACCCTAACTGTAAAATAAATATGAGCTAGTGCTTAGCATATACATAATCTTAAAAAAACCTGGCTCCTAGATTTCAAACATATTTGTTGAGCACTAATATTTTATTTTACAGTTTTTACTGTTTTACCTTATAAGTCTCTTAATATTCCTCAGGCTTGACTAATGTAGTCATCCTTATGATTGGTGAAGATTAATTGGTAGATGGAGTTAGGATACTATAAATATTAGATTTTTTTATATTACATTAACATTCACAATTGGTATGAGTTGTGGGTGGCTACAGTGGAAACATAGAGAAAAGCATTCATTTTTTTAGTTAATTTCCATTGCTATCTATTGAGTAAGTCAGTTTGCATTTCATGTCGATTCACCAGTAATGTATTATTGGGAATCACCCTCTTCTTCAAGACATAGAGAAAGGAAAATAAACGTATGCGTGTGTGCTTGGAGTAGGTAGACACACTTCTCAGAATCTTGAGGTTGTAGATACTTCCATCCTTGCTATACCTCTCCTATTCATGCTTGAATCATTTTATGCTTGAAAATGCTTGAATCATGCTTGAATCATGCTTGAATCATTTTCTACCTATTTGGAATCAGGTATGTTGAGCTAGGGCCCTTTTTGCACTGATGAATGCCGTCAAATTCTTGAGGAAAATCTGCTGCCCTCTGCCAGGAGGTTGTCAATGGGAAGAAGGTTTATTTTCCCCAAAGCACACAGCAAAAATTACCACACAGTGGATGAAAGAGAAAAAGGTGAATGTCCTTGCATGGACTAGTCAGAGTCTAGACTTAAACCCCATTGAATATCTGTGGCATGACTTGAAGACTGCAATCCACAAATGGTCACCATCAAATGTAACGGAACTGGAGCAGTTCTGCAAAGAAGAGTGGGCAAATATTGCACAGTTCAGATGTGCAACGTTAGTAGAGTCTGTAATTAAAGCCAAAGGTGTTTCAACAAAATACTGACACAAGGGGGTGATCCTTTTTCCAACTCAGTGATTGTGTTTATGAATTCTTTATTTTTGTCTGACATGTTGGTGTTATATCTTTCACTTGGATGTTATAAGTTGCACTGAGTAATTACAACTGAATACATAAAAACTGTGTCTTTAATTCAGACTACAAAGCAACAAAATGTGATTATTTTCAAGGAGGGTGATTTCTTTTCAATACCCACTAGAATATATATATATATATATATATATATATATATATATATATATATATATATATATATATATATATATATATATATATATATATATATATATATACCTCCAACAAAAGCAGGCACTCTCCGGGTTTGAAGTGGCAAAAAACTTTATTCCAACAGAGTGACGTTTTGGGGTTTTACCCCCATCCTCAGACTCAAACAACAACAATGAAATGCTCAACAACCTCCCTTAAATACCCTGTTTACCATAGATGTGTTTCCAATAAGCGTTAATTACCTTGTGTGCAAAACCAGGTGTTAGCAAGCACTTAGCATACATCACTAATAAGCATTGCATGTAGCCTAGCAACCAAACACTAAGAATTTCAAGAATTTCTAGATGCACCTAAGCAGTAGAATCTATATAACGATTGACAACAAATGTGTTTTTTTTTAAAGTGACCATATAATATCCGCTAACGTGACTTATAAAACATCCGTTTACCAAATTATGTGTAGCGGTAATTACCCAGTGCCTGTGCAAGCGTCACTAATAGACACTTTGGATATGTGTAACTTAGCAACTAATCGCCTGCTAGACACATAGTATCCAATGTGTCAACTATCTCTACTATTACCCAGAAAATACATATAAACATAAAAACGTAAAGAAATGTTAAAAACGCTAAATCTCTATTCAGCATGTCAAGAAACCTTTATATTAATACGTGGCTACTATAACTATTCCTAGGGCTCAAATAGCTACCTCTATTGGAAATCATATAAACACAGTATGAAGTAAAACACAATTGACCATAGTAGATTATAGTAAGGGCATATACATAGCGCCAATTAACTAATATATCCTTGGTCAATATTAGACCGACCGTAACGCAGCAGTGTACATATAGAAAATTGTGCACAAAATTACACACAATGTTACATCTAACTAAGTTGCCTAAACTGAACTTGAATTGCACATATATACATCTAGCAAATACAGAAATATAATTTGTGCTAGGCATGGAAAGATTGGCACCATTTAGATCTCATGCTGTTAGTAATCCAAGAAGTAAGGTCTCTACTCACACAGGTGAGAACTGAAATAGTGCAATACACTACTGAACAAAACAGTAACATCACTGAAAGAGGAGAGGAAGACTGGGAGAATAAGCTACGAACCTAAGTAGAACAGTATCAGAAGGAACTGCCTCCAAGAACAGAAAGTTTGAAGCAGTATTAGATGATTACCGAGAGAAAAAGGTATATAGGTGGCTGTTGAAACCTGAGGAGGGACAAAGATTAAGGGAATTCCGCCCTAGAAGATACAGAGCAAGGAGACCGTGGAACCTAACCATAGTGGATAGCTCAGGCTCCGGAACAGACTTGGATACAGCACCTGAACAAGGCATACCGACTGATATGCAAGTTGAAAGAGGGGTGACAACGAGGTAAAAAACGGAGGAGGGGTGCCCCCACCCGAGGAAGGGGCAACATAAGAGGCAGACCCCCACGACAAAGGAGATGAAAGGGGATATGGTAGTGAACATCAGCCAAAGGATGCTCACAGAAGATGACCGATCATTGCTTCAGAAAGGATTATCTTTTGTCCCCTCCAAATAAACAGTGAAGTTTGAATTGCATATTGACATGCAGCGATTTCAACGTTAACTCAGGTTAAAGGAATTCTTCAAAAATGCGCAAGGTCAACAGAGATCAGACTTCAGAAAGAAAGGCAGTTTTGACCCTAAAAGTACTAACCACATGATACAAATCTTTTGCAAGAAAATGGAGAAAGATCTGGATAGATCAACAACAGAACAAAAGGAAGCAGTCAGGTTCAACCTGAGTAAAAAAAGAGAGCAGCTATGAAGAGTTTGGCTGAAGAGAACACTATTGTGCTAAGGAGAGCGGACAAAGGTGGGGCAATTGTCATCTTGAATTATAGCTACTACCGGGAAGAAATACTCTCCCAACTGGATGATACGTTTGTTTATTGCAAATTGCCAAGAGACCCAACCCAAACGTTCAAGAAAGAGATAGATGACCATCTTACGGATGTGTATAATGACAAATTAATAGACCAACAAACGATGGCATACCTAAAGGTTGGTTACCCAAAGACTCCAATCTTCTATACACTACCTAAGATCCACAAGGACCTACAAAGACCTCCCGGGCGGCCCATTGTCTCTGCGGTGGGATCCATACTTCAACCACTGGCGATTTACGTGGATAGCCTACTGCAACCCATGGTCCAGAACATGAATACATATATCAAGGATTCCAAAAAAGTTATCATGTCCCTTAGAGACCTACATGTCAAGGAAGAAGACTTTCTAGTGACACTAGATGTCTCTAGCTTGTACACGGTTATTCCCCACCTAGAAGGCTTGGCAGCAGTGAGGAAACAGCTATTGAAATATCCATATGTGGGTCCACCTATTGAACTCATACTGGATTTATTGGAGACATGCCTGCAGAAAAATTATTTTCGTTTTGAAAACCATTTTTTTCTCCAACTTATGGGCACAGCTATGGTTACAGCGTGGCACCTTCGTATGCCAACTTATTTATGTCGGAATTTGAAAACAACGGAACAATGTGCTTCCAAAGGTCAGAAATGATCTATTTCAAGAGATATATCGATGACCTACTACTCGTATGGACAGGACAGGAAGAGGACCTCATAACATGGTTCAATGAACACAACTCAGAACATCAATCATTGAAATTCAAGATGTATCACAGCAGGAACGAGAGAGAATTCCTAGATCTTAAACTATACAAAAAGGACAATAGGATTAGCACCACATTGTACCGAAAACCGGTGATTAGTTGCTAAGTTACACATATCCAAAGCGTCCATTAGTGATGCTTGCACAGGCACTGGGTAATTACAGCTACACATAATTTGGTAAACGGATGTTTTATAAGTCACGTTACCGGATATTATATGGTCACTTTAAAAAAACACAAATTTGTTGTAAATTGTTATATAAATTCTACTGCATAGGTGCATCTAGCAATTCTTGAAATTCTTTGAATTCTTAGTGTTTGGTTGCTAGGCTACATGCAATGCTTATTAGTGATGTATGCTAAGTGCTTGCTAACACCTGGTTTTGCACGCAAGGTAATTAACGCTTGTTGGAAACACATGTATGGTAAACAGGGTATTTAAGGGAGGTTGTTGAGCATCTCATTGTTGTTGTTTGAGTGTGAGGACAGGGGTAAAACCCTGAAATGTCACTCTGTTAGAATAAACTTTTTTGCCACTTCAAACCTGGTGAGTGCCTGCATTTGTTGGAGGTCTATGAAATATGTTGCTAAACACCCCGGGCAAAAAGGATTGTATCGTGAGTACTAAACTGCTGTGTACTGATTTTATATATTTATGTTTATATGTGTGTATATATATACACATATTAACATATAAATATATACACTCACCGGTCACTTTATTAGGTACACCTGTTCAATTGCTTGCTAACACAAATTGCTAATCAGCCAATCACATGGCAGCAACTCAATGCATTTAGGCATCTAGACGTGGTGAAGACAACTTGCTGAAGTTCAAACTGCGCATCAGAATGGGGGCTAAAGGGAATTGAAGTGACTTTGAACGTGGCATGGTTGTTGGTGCCAGACGGGCGTGTATGAGTATTTTAAAAAAAAACTGCTGATCTACTGGGATTTTCATGCACAACCCATCTCTAGGGTTTACAGAGAATGGTCCGAAAAAGAGAAAATATCCAGTGAGCGGCAGATGTGTGGACAATGCCTTGTTGATGTCAGAAGAGAATGTGTAATCCAAGGTGGGAAGACGGCAAACCCTCCAGAATGGGGCACGGAAAGAGACTAGCCAGATCTCAACTGCACTGTGAAAATTCAAACTTTTTCCAGCCACCAATTCTTTTAAAGACCTTTATTCCCTAAGCGGGGTCCATAGGTGTAAACATACAAACAACAACTCAGAGCAATACATAGGAGTCAGTAAAGAGAGGGTAAAGAGAATTGTAACTGATAGTTATTTCTTTTAACCTTTGTTCACATTTCTCACTATGAAATTTATCTTAAGGAGTTTTACAAATTAATTAATGAACAACTAAGATTGATAAAAGGAAATGAACAAATTAATAAAGAGGTTAATTAAGACAATACAGCAGTTTAGGTTACAAAATTACTAATATACTTAAAATACATTGGTATATCCTTAAAGAGTGTAACCCACAAGTAAGCAGTTTTCAGGATATTCCTATGACAGCATACAAGAGAAACAGAAGTCTTAAAGATAACCTAGTCATAGGTAGTGGTAAAATCAGCTTTCAGAAAACCATTGGACAGACCAGAACTGGGTGTTATTCTTGCTTACTTTGCAGTCACTACAGCTCTATAATTAAAGGCGACAATTTTCTTCACCCCATAAATGTTACTGCATTTAAGATTAACGAACATCTAACCTGTAGATTATCATTTGTAATATACATCATAAAATGCCCATGTGCTAGGATTTATGTAGGAGAGACCTGTAGGGAAGCCAGAGAACGAATAACTGAACTCAAGTCCAATATTAGAACAACAAATAGATGCACCTCTTTCCTCTCACTTCCTCTCCATGGGTCACAATATTAGTCAACTTAGGTTTCAAGTTATAGAACAAGTGATTAAACCTAGCAGGGGAGGTGATGGGGAATTGTTACTCAAGAAAAGAGAAATGTTTAACAAGGATTTTGATTGGTCTCTTTTTTATATGTTACCTGTTAGGAAAACAAAGACCTGTGCATGATTCTAATCACTTTTTAAAAAAAATTAAGTATTGGTTTTGTTTTTAAGAATTTTTTTAAAATTATATTGTGAATATTCAAGCTGATTAGTACGAATAATCATGGGAAAAAAATGTGTACTTATACTTTAAAATGACCACGTTATGGCAGCAGAACTCAGCTGGTGTGTGATTATTGAGATGGGCACATGTATAAAAGAGACAAACCTGTATGTAATTTAGATTACATTACTAAGAGCCTATTGCAGGCTTGAAACTTTGTTGTTTGAATGTTTACACCTATGGATCCTGCTTAAAGGGAAATGAAACCCAAAAAATTTCTTTCATAATTCAGATAGAGAATACAACTTTAAACAACTTTCTAATTTACTTCTATTATCTAATTTGTTTCATTCTCTTGCTATCATTCGATGAAGGAGCAGCAATGCACTAATGGTTTCTAACTGAGCACATGGGTGAGCCAATAACAATCGATATATATATATATATATATATATATATATATATATATATATATATATGCAGCCTCCAATCAACAGCTAGAACCTAGGTTCTCTGCTGCTCTTGAGCTTGCCTAGATAAACCTATCAGCAAAGGATAACAAAAGAAGAAAGCAAATTAAATAATAGATGTAAATTGGAAAGTTGTTTAAAATTTTATTCTCTATCTGAACCATGAAAGAAAATTTTTGGGTTTCATGTCCCTTTAAGGAATTAAAGGTATTTTAAAGAATTGGTGGCTGGAAAAAGTTTGAATTTTGTCAGAGGAAAATGGGCATACTGGTTCGAGATGATAGAAAGGCAACAGTAACTCAAATAACCACTCGTTACAACCAAGGTATGCAGAATACCATCTCTGAACGCACAACACATCGAACCTTGAAGCAGATGGGCTACAGCATCAGAAGACCACGCAGGTTGCCACTCCTGTCAGCTAAAAACAGGAAACTAAAGATACAATTCACATAGGCTCACCAAAAATGGACAATAGAAGATTGGAAAATCGATGCCTGGTCTGATAAGTCTCGATTTCAGCTGCAACATTCAAATGGTAGGGTCAGAATTTGGCGTAAACAACATGGAAGCATTTATTCCATCCTGCCTTGTATCAACGGTTCAGACTGGTGGCGGTGGTGTAATGGTGTGGGGGATATTTTCTTAGGACACTTTGGGCCCCTTAGTACCAATTGAGCATCGTTTTAAATGCCATGGCCTACCTGAATATTGTTACTTACCATGTCCGTACCCATCTTCTGATGGCTACTTCCGGCAGGATAATGCACAACGTCACAAAGCTCAGATCATCTCAAACTGGTTTCTTGAACATGACAATGAGTTCACTGTACTCCAATGGCCTCCACAGTCGCCAGATCTCAATCCAATAGCGCACATTTGGGATGTGGTGGAACAGGAGATTCGCATCATGGATGTGCAGCCGACAAATTTGCAGCAACTGATGATGCTATCATGTCAATATGGACCAAAATTTCTGAGGAATGTTTCCAACACCTTGTTGCATCTAGGCCACAAAGATTTAAAGGGATAGTAAACAGTCTAAACACCAAAAATGTTATTGTTTAAAAAGATAGATATTCCCTTTATTTACCATTCCCCAGTTTTGCATAACCAACACTGTAATAGAGATATACTTTTTACTTCTGTGACTACCTTGTATCTAAGCTTCTGCTGACTGCCTCCTTATCTCAGATCATTTGACGGACATGCATTTCAGGTATTAGTGCTGACTCTTAAATAACTTCATGTGCATGAGCACAATGTTATCTATATGAAACACATGAATTAATGCCCTCTAGCTGTGAAAAACTGTCAAATGCAGAGGCGGCCTTCAAGGGCTTAGAAATTAGCATATGAGCCTATCTAGGTTTAGCTTTCAACTAAGAAGAACATGAGAACAAAGCAAATTTGATGATCAAAGTAAATTAGAAAGTTGTTTAAAATTACATGCCCTATCTGAATCATGAACGTTTAATTTATAGTTTACTATCCCTTTAAGGCTGTTCTGAAGGCAAAAGGGGGTCCAACCCCGTACTAACAAGGTGTACCTAATGAAGTGGCCAGTGAGTGTATGTATATGTGTAAAGGAAACCTCTGTTACTTTTGTACTTGGAGAGGACTGCAGTCAAGCCTCCTCCCCACCGACTATGGACGCTGGAACTTAAAGGGACAGTATACACTCATTTTCATATAACTGCATGTAATAGACACTACTATAACAAATAAGATGCACAGATACTGATATGAAAATCCAATATCAAACTGTTTAAAAACTTACTTAGAAGCTCTCAGTTTAGCTCTGTTGAAAAGGTAGCTGGAAAGCCCACTCCAAGTGGGAAATAAGACACTCCCCCTCCCCCTTCTTTTGCATTTGAAAAGACCTTTTACACAAACAGGAGTAAGCTGGAGAAGGTAGCTGACAGTATTCTCATGAAACTTTGGGGCTTGGTTAGGAGTCTAAAAATCAGAGCAACGTTATTTAAAAATAGGCAAAACTATACATTTTAAAAAAAAACTAAAAACTTTATGGGCTATAGAAAATAGATCATCTACAAAACAGTCATGCAAAGAAAAAATTAGTGTATATTGTCACTTTAAGGGTTTCTGTGATTTGGGAGCTGGGTGCCCAGGGTACATTTATAGTACTTTTAACCTGGATTCAGGTTTACCCAGTTTCTATGAATTCCCAGAAACTCTGAGAACTGGAGGCCCCTGAAACAGAGTTGAAGTTCCTGTGCTTTGTTGGAGTGTAAGGTGACAGCCCAAATCAGCATTACCTGCTCCAACCCCCCCCCCCCCTAGACTCAGAGACTCAGAATGTTTGAGCTGATTGCAACCTCCTGCTGTTATGTGTCTGTATATCTAGTCTAGGTGTGAAGTGTCTTTCTGTCATTGTGTGGGTCATCCATTGTCCTTTTGTAAGTCAAGATGTGATTAGAGTCTTGTTTATCTAACCATTGTCTGATGTTTGTCCCATTGTATAATATTTCTATTGCTCATGTCGTTACAACCACCTTGTTGAAAAAGTATAAAATGTCTGTGCACATTTTATAAAGTGTTCATTCCGTTTTACTCCAAAATCAGTCTTGTCTGATTATTGGGGTAATTTTCTAAAGGTTTGGTGGTTCCAGTTGGTTGGAAGCAGTAATTGGTTGACATACCCCATTGGGGGTACCAAGGAGGTCCGTCACAATAAGCATATACATATTTCTCTTGTTAAGTGTATCCAGTCCACGGATCATCCATTACTTATGGAATATATTCTCCTTCCCAACAGGAAGTTGCAAGAGTCCACCCACAGCAAAGCTGCTATATAGCTCCTCCCCTAACTGCCATATTCAGTCATTCTCTTGCAAGCCTCAACATAGATAGGAGGTCGTGAGAGTCTGTGGTGATTTATACTTAGTTTATTCTTCAATCAAAAGTTTGTTATTTTTAAATGGCACGGAGTGTGCTGTTTTTTCTCAGGCAGTATTTGGAAGAAGAATCTGCCTGCGTTTTTCTATGATCTTAGCAGACGTAACTGAGATCCATTTGCTGTTCTCACACATTCTGAGGAGTGAGGTACTTCAGAGGGGGAATGGCGTGCAGGTTTTCCTGCAGATAAGGTACGTGCAGTAAAATATTTTTCTAGGAATGGAATTGACTAAAAATATACTGCTGATACCGAAGTAATGTAAGTAAAGCCTTAAATGCAGTGATAGCGACTGGTATCAGGCTTATTAATAGAGATACATACTCTTATAAAAATGTGTTTTAAAACGTTTGCTGGCATGTTTAATCGTTTTTTAACGTACATTGGTGATAACACTGTAATGTTGGTATAGCCTTAAATGCAGTAAAAGCGACTGGTATCAGGCTTATTAATAGAGATACATACTCTTGTAAAAATGTGTTTTAAAACGTTTGCTGGCATGTTTAATCGTTTTTAACATATGTTTGGTGATAAAACTTATTGGGGCTTAAGTTTTTTCCACATGGCTGGCTTAAATTTTGCATAGAAACAGTTAACTGAAGCTTCCCACTGTTGTAATATGAGTGGGAGGGGCCTAATTTAGCGCTTTTTTGCGCAGTTAAAATTACAAAATGAATTATCCAGATTCCCTCAGCAGTCCCATGAATACTACAGGGCATTTCTAAAGGGCTAAAAAGACTTCCAAAATCGTTTATAGGGAAGGTAATCCACAGCTATGCTGTGGCAGTTTTGTTGTGTCTGTTTTTAAAAAACGTCTGTCGTTTTTTTTATCTGTTTTTTGCATTAAGGGGTTAATCATCCATTTGCAAGTGGGTGCAATGCTCTGTTACCTTATTACATGTACTGTAAAAATTTCGTTTGTTTTACTGCCTTTTTTCACTGTTTTTCAAATTTTGACAAAATTTGTTTCTCTTAAAGGCACAGTAACGTTTTATATATTTGCTTGTTAACTTGATTTAAAGTGTTTTCCAAGCTTATTAGTCTCATTATTAGTCTGTTCTAACATGTCTGACATAGAGGAAGCTCTGTGTTCATTATGTTTTAAAGCCATGGTGGAACCCCATCTTAGAATGTGTACCAGATGTACTGATTTCATGTTAAACAATAAAGATCATTTTTTGTCTTTAAAAACATTATCACCAGAGGATTCTGTCGTGGGGGTAGTTATGCCGACTAACTCTCCCCACGTGTCAGACCTTTTGACTCCCGCTTTAGGGACTCACGCTCAAATGGCGCCAAGTACATCAAGGGCACCCATAGCGTTTATTTTACCAGGGGATTCTGTCGAGGGGAAAGTTATGCCGATTAACTCTCCCCACGTGTCAGACCCTTCGACTCCTGCTTCAGGGACTCACGCTCAAATGGCGCCAAGTACATCAAGGGCGTCCATAGCGTTTATTTTACAAGACATGGCAAAGGTGGTGAATAATACTCTGGCAGCAGTATTAGTCAGACTACCTGAAATTAAAGGAAAGCAGATAGCTCTGGGGGTAGATACAGAGCATACAGACGCTTTAAGAACCATGTATGATACTACCTCACAATATGCTTAGTCTGTGGGTGATTTTTTTGACTCAGGGAAGATGATTTAACCTGATTCTGATATTTCTACATTTAAAATTTATGCTTGAGAACCTCCACTTGTTGCTCAGGGAGGCTTTGGCTGCTCTGAATGAATGTGTACAATCGCAGGGCCAGAGAAATTGTGTAGAATGGATAAATAATATGCAGTGCCGGTGTGTACTGATGTTTTTCCAATACCTAAAGAGGTTTACTAAATTTTTTTTTAATAAGGAATGGGATAGACCAGGTGTGCCGTTCTCTTCCCCTCCTATTTTTAGAAGAATGTTTTCTAATAGTTACCACCACACGGGACTTCTGGCAGACAGTTCCTAAGGTGGAGAGAAGAGTTTCTACTCTAGCTAAGCTTACCACTACCTCTGGCGAGGACAGTTGTGCTTTTTAGATCCAATGGATAAAAAATGTTTATTCAACAGGGTTTTATCCTGCAGCCCATTGCATACATTGCTTCTGTCACTGCTGCTGCGGCGTTCTGGGTTGAGTCTCTTGATGAGGCTTTACAGTTAGCGACTCCATTGGATGAATATATTTGACAAGCTTATGCTAGCCAATTCCTTTGTTTTCTGATGCCTTTGTTCATTTGACTAGACTAACGGCTAAGAATTCTGTTTTTTACTATACTGGCGCGCAGAGCGCTATGGCTTATATCATGGTCAGCTGTCGTGACTTTAATAAATAAGCTACTTAACTTCCCTTCAAGGGGCAGACCCTATTCGGGCCTGGTGTGAAGGAGATTATTGCTTATATCACTGGAGGAAAAGGTCATGCCCTTCCTCAGGATAGGAATCAAGGGCCAAAAAAGGTCTAATTTTCGTGCCTTTTAAAACTTCAGGGCAGGTGTGGCATCCACTCTAAGGCAAAACAAGAGGGAATTTTTGCTCAGTCCAAGACGGTCTGGAGACAATTGGACCTGGAACAAAGATAAGCAGGCCAAGGAGCCTGCTGCTGCCTCTAAGGCAGCATGAAGGAACGGACCCCCATCCGGTAACGGATCCTATAGGGGGCAGACTTTCATTCTTCGCCCGGGCGTGGGCAAGAGATGCCCAGGATCCCTAGGCATTGGAATTTATATCCCAGAGATATCTTCTGGATTCAAAGATTCCCCCCCCCCCAAAAAAAAGGGGAGATTTCGCTTTTCACAATTATCTGCAAACCAGATAAAGAAGGAGGCATTCTTACATTGTGTACGAGATCCATCCAGTTCCAAGAGAGGAACAGGGACAGAGTTTTTACTCAAATCTGTTTGTGGTTCCCAAGGTGAGGGAACCTTCAGACCTATTTTGGATCTAAAGATCTTAAACAAATTCCTCAGAATTCCGTCATTTAAGATGGAGACTATTCGTACCATCTTAACTATGATCCAGGAGAGTCAATAGAGGACTACAATGGATTTGAAGGATGCTTATCCTCACATGGTGATGCATAAAGATCACCTTCGTTTTTCAGGTTTGCCTTTCTAGACAGGCATTACCAGTTTGTAGCTCTTTCCTTTGGGATATCTACAGCCCCAAGAATCTTTATGGAGGTTCTGGGGTCGCTTTGGCGGTCCTTAGGCCGCGGGGCATAGAAGTGGCCCCTTAGTTAGACGACATCCTGATACAGGCGTCAAACATCCAAATTGCCAAGTTTCATACGGACGTAGTACTGGCATTTCTGAGATCACATGGGTGGAAAGTGAACAAGGAAAGAGTTCTCTATCCCCAATCTCAAGGGTTTCCCTCCTAGGGACTCTGATAGATTCTGTAGAAATAAAAATTTACCTGACGGAGTCCAGGTTGTCAAAGTTTCTAAATTTCTGCCGTGTTTTTCATCCCATCCGCGCCCTTCGGTGGCTCAGTACATGAATGAAATCGGCGGCAAGGGACATAGTACCGTTTGCTCGTCTACATTTCAGTCCGCTGCAACTATGCATGCTCAGTCAGAGGAACGGGGATTACACAGATTTATCCCCCTGTTGAACCTGGACCAAGAGACCAGAGATTCTCTTCTCTGGTGACTATGTCGGGTCCATCTGTCCAAGGGTATGACCTTCCGCAGGTCAGATGGGACAATTGTTACAATGGATGCCAGCCTTTTTAGGTTGGGATGCAGTCTGGAATTCCCTGAAGGCTCATGGATAGTGGACTTAGGAGGAGACCCTCCTTCTAATAAATATTCTGGGAGTGATATTCCATGCTCTCAGACTTGGCCTCAGTTAGCAACTCTGAGGTACATCATACTCAGTCGGACAATATACACAACTGTGGCTTACATCAGCCATCAAGGGGGAACAGAAGTTCCCTAGTGATGTTAGAAGTCTTACAATAATTCACTGGACAGAGACTCACTCTTGTCTATCAGCTATCCATATCCCAGGTGTTGAGAACTGGGAGGTGGATTTTCTAAGTCGTCAGATTTTTCTTCCGGGGGAGTGGGATTTCCTCCGGAGGTCAAGACCAAGCAGGAGAGGGCTTTGGTGTTTTTGACAGCGCCTGCGTAGCCACGCAGGACCTGGTATGCAGATCTGGTGGACATGTCATCCTTTCCATCACGGCCTCTGCTTCTGAGACAGGTCCCTCTACTTCAGGGTCCTTTCAACCATCTAAATAGAATCAATCTGAGATGGACTGCCTGGAGACTGAACGCTTGATGTTATCAAAGCATGGCTTCTCCGAGTCAGTCATTGATACCTTAATACAGACATGAAAGCCTGTCTCTAGGAAAATTGAACATAGATATGGTGTAAATATCTGATTGTTATGAATCCAAGGGTTACTCATGGAGTAAAGCCTGGATTCCCAGGATATTATCTTTTCTCCAAGATGTTTTTGAGTGAAGGGTTGTCAGTTAATTCCTTAAAAGGGACAGATTTTTACTCTGTCTATTTTTTTGCACCAGCGTCTGGCAGGTATTCTAGACGTTCAGGCATTTGGTCAGGCTTTGGTTAGATCCAAGCCTGTGTTTAAAGCTGTTGCTCCACCGTGGAGCTTAAACCTGGTTCTTAAGGCTCTTCAAGAAGTTCCGTTTGAACCCTTTTTTGTTCCATAGATATCAATCTTTATCTTGGAAAGTTCCTTTTGGGTAGCTATTTCCTCGACTCGTAGAGTCTCCAAGTTATCTGTGTTACAATGTGATTCTCCTTATCTGGTCCTTCGTACGGATAAGGTAGTCCTGCGTACCAACCTGGGTTTTTTCCTAAGGTGGTATCTAACAAGAACATCACTCAAGAGATAGTTGTTCCATGCTTGTATCCTAATCCTTCCTCAAAGAAGGAACGTCTATTACACAATATTGGACGTGGTTTGTGCTTTAAAGTTTTACTTACAAGCTACTACAGTTTTCATCAAACGTTCACCTTGTTTGTTGTCTATTCTGGACAGAGGAGAGGTCAAAAGACTTCAGCAGCCTCTCTGTCCTTTTGGTTAAAAAGCATAATTCATTTAGCTTACGAGACTGCTGGACAGCAGCCTCCTGAAGGGATTGCAGCTCATTCTACTAGAGCTGTGGTTTTCACTTGGGCCTTTTTTTTAAATGTGGCTTCTGTTGAACAGATTTACAAGACGGAGTCTTGGTCTGCGCTTCATACTTTTTCAAATTTAACAAATTTGATACCTTGCTTCTTCGGAGGCTATTTTTGGGAGAAAGTTTTTTTTTTTTTTTTACAGGCATTGGTAACTTTCGTTTAAGTACCTGCCTTGTCCCTCCCATCATCCGTGTACTTTAGCTTTGGTATGGGTATTCCATAAGTAATGGATGATCCGTGGACTGGATACACTTAACAAGAGAAAACATAATTTATGCTTACCTGATAAATTTATTTCTCTTGTAGTGTATCCAGTCCACGGCCCGCCCTGTCACTTTAAGGCAGGTAATTTTTTCATTTGAACTACAGTCACCACTGCACCCTATGGTTTTTCCTTTCTCTGCATGTTTTCGGTCGAATGACTGAATATGGCAGTTAGGGGAGGAGCTATATAGCAGCTTTGCTGTGGGTGGACTCTTGCAACTTCCTGTTGGGAAGGAGAATATATTACATAAGTAATGGATGATCCGTGGACTGGATACACTACAAGAAAATATATTTATCAGGTAAGCATAAATTATGTTTTCTTTCATGTAATTGGCAAGAGTCCATGACCTAGTGACGCATGGGATTTACAGTCCTACCAGGAGGGGCAAAGTTTACCAAACCTCAAAATGCCTATAAATACACCCCTCACCACACCCACAATTCAGTTTTACAAACTTTGCCTCCTATGGTAGTGGTGAAGTAAAGTTTGTGCTAAGATTTCTATGTTGACATGCGCTTCTCAGCATTTTGAAGCCTGATTCCTCTCAGAGTACAGCGAATGTCAGAGGGATGTGAAGGGAGTATCACCTATTGAATGCAATGCTTTTCCTCACGGGGATCTATTTCATAGGTTCTCTGTTATCGGTCGTAGAGATTCATCTCCTACCTCCATTTTCAGATCGACGATATACTCTCATATTCCATTACCTCTACTGATAACTGTTTCAGTACTGGGTTGGCTTTCATTTCTTAAGACGATCTCAGCTATGGTTTGGCACTTTATGAATTTATGTAAAGTTCTAAATATATGTTCTAAATATATGTATTGTACTTATATTTGCCATGATTCAGGTTTTCAATATATTTCCTTTTTGCAGACTGTCAGTTTCATATCTGGGAAATGCTTTTTTATGAAGATTTATTTCTTACCTGGGGTATAGTCTTTTCTTCTGTTATGTGTGATCAGTCCACGGGTCATCATTACTTCTGGGATATAACTCCTCCCCAACAGGAAATGCAAGAGGATTCACCCAGCAGAGCTGCATATAGCTCCTCCCCTCTACGTCAGTCCCAGTCATTCTCTTGCACCCAACGACTAGATAGGATGTGTGAGAGGACTATGGTGATTATACTTAGTTTTTATGACTTCAATCAAAAGTTTGTTATTTTACAATAGCACCGGAGCGTGTTATTACTTCTCTGGCAGAGTTTGAGGAAGAATCTACCAGAGTTTTTTACTATGATTTTAACCGGAGTAGTTAAGATCATATTGCTGTTCTCGGCCATCTGAGGGAGGTAAAAGCTTCAGATCAGGGGACAGCGGGCAGATGAATCTGCATTGAGGTATGTAGCAGTTTTTATTTTCTGAATGGAATTGATGAGAAAATCCTGCCATACCGTTATAATGACATGTATGTATACATTTCAGTATTCTGGGGATGGTATTTCACCGGAACTACTCTGTTAAAAGTCACTAATCCTTTTAATAAGTATTTATCATGTTAAACGTTTTTGCTGGAATGTAGAATCGTTTACATTTCTGAGGTACTGAGTGAATAAATATTTGGGCATTATATTCCACTTGGCAGTTGTTTGCTTTTAATTGTGACAGTTTCGTTTCTCTTCACTGCTGTGTGTGAGGGGGAGGGGCCGTTTTTGGCGCTCTTTGCTACGCATCAAAAATTTCCAGTCAGCTACTCTTATATTTCCTGCATGATCCGGTTCATCTCTGACAGATCTCAGGGGTCTTCAAACTTCTTTGGAGGGAGGTAGATTCTCTCAGCAGAGCTGTGAGAATTTTATATTGACTGTGAATAAAAACGTTGCTCTGTAATTTTTTATGTCAAATTTAATTATTGTTATTTTACTAATGGGAACAAACCTTTACTAAAAGTTGTGTTGTTTTAAAGTTTGATGCTATAACTGTTTTTCAGTTCATTATTTCAACTGTCATTTAATCGTTTAGTACCTCTTTGAGGCACAGTACGTTTTTGCTAAAAAAGATTATAACCAAGTTGCAAGTTTATTGCTAGTGTGTTAAACATGTCTGACTCAGAGGAAGATATCTGTGTCATTTGTTCCAATGCCAAGGTGGAGCCCAATAGAAATTTATGTACTAACTGTATTGATGCTACTTTAAATAAAAGTCAATCTGTACAATTTGAACAAATTTCACCAAACAGCGAGGGGAGAGTTATGCCGACTAACTCGCCTCACGCGGCAGTACCTGCATCTCCCGCCCGGGAGGTGCGTGATATTATGGCGCCTAGTACATCTGGGCGGCCATTACAGATAACATTACAAGATATGGCTACTGTTATGACTGAAGTTTTGTCTAAATTACCAGAACTAAGAGGCAAGCGTGATCACTCTGGGGTGAGAACAGAGTGCGCTGACAATACTAGGGTCATGTCTGATACTGCGTCACAGCTTGCAGAGCATGAGGACGGAGAGCTTCATTCTGTGGGTGACGGTTCTGATCCAAACAGATTGGATTCAGATATTTCAAATTTTAAATTTAAATTGGAGAACCTCCGTGTATTACTAGGGGAGGTTTTAGCAGCTCTCAATGATTGTAACACCGTTGCAATACCAGAGAAATTGTGTAGGTTCACCTGAGGAAGCGGTCAAGGTAGACCGGGAAACGCGTTGTGATATATGTTTATGAAATAAACATTTGTTTTTACCATAACTGATCACGGCTGAGTGATACATTTTTTAGGAATCGTTATTTTAACAAACACTTGATATCCGATCATAGCTACCAGCCCACCTGGTTTGGGCACCTCTCACATTATACAGCGAGAGAAAGGAGCAGGTGATAGGGTTCAAGCTGCAAATTGCTGCAGACCGTACACAGCACTAGGAGCTCATTTTGAGGACGAGAGACCAGCTACCTGGACAGCTGTTAATGCTCCAGAAAGTCGTTGTAGCACTTCTCAAGTGCTTTACTTCTCGTAAGTACCATTTATGTGTGGGGAGTGAACAACTTTCAATACAGATTCACACTATGTTGGCGCCTTCTTCTTTTTTATTGTATTCTATACAGATTTCCTACGTTTGAATTGCCTTCATTTTTGGAAGAAGTCTTATGCTGCCATACCATCAACTTTGGACTTTTTTAGGCTACACACCTGATATTGGTTTGATTGACATTTTTTTATATATGAGTGTGGGATATTTATTGTTGTGTTTTTGCACTTGTATTTGATTATGTATACATAACTATTCGCTCACATTTGTTTAACATATGTTTATGGGAACATATTTGATCTTTGTTGTTTTTGGGCGCTGCTGATTTATCACACTTTATGTACTAACTGTATTGATGCTACTTTAAATAAAAGTCAATCTGTACAATTTGAACAAATTTCACCAAACAGCGAGGGGAGAGTTATGCCGACTAACTCGCCTCACGCGGCAGTACCTGCATCTCCCGCCCGGGAGGTGCGTGATATTATGGCGCCTAGTACATCTGGGCGGCCATTACAGATAACATTACAAGATATGGCTACTGTTATGACTGAAGTTTTGTCTAAATTACCAGAACTAAGAGGCAAGCGTGATCACTCTGGGGTGAGAACAGAGTGCGCTGACAATACTAGGGTCATGTCTGATACTGCGTCACAGCTTGCAGAGCATGAGGACGGAGAGCTTCATTCTGTGGGTGACGGTTCTGATCCAAACAGATTGGATTCAGATATTTCAAATTTTAAATTTAAATTGGAGAACCTCCGTGTATTACTAGGGGAGGTTTTAGCAGCTCTCAATGATTGTAACACCGTTGCAATACCAGAGAAATTGTGTAGGTTGGATAAATACTTTGCGGTACCGGCGAGTACTGACGTTTTTCCTATACCTAAGAGACTAACTGAAATTGTTACTAAGGAGTGGGATAGACCCGGTGTGCCGTTCTCACCCCCTCCAATATTTAGAAAGATGTTTCCAATAGACGCCACCACTCGGGACTTATGGCAAACGGTCCCTAAGGTGGAGGGAGCAGTTTCTACTTTAGCTAAGCGTACCACTATCCCGGTGGAGGATAGCTGTGCTTTTTCAGATCCAATGGATAAAAAATTAGAGGGTTACCTTAAGAAAATGTTTGTTCAACAAGGTTTTATATTGCAACCCCTTGCATGTATCGCGCCGATTACGGCTGCGGCAGCATTTTGGATTGATTCTCTGGAAGAGAACCTTAGTTCATCTACGCTAGACGACATTACGGACAGGCTTAGAGTCCTTAAACTAGCTAATTCATTCATTTCGGAGGCCGTAGTACATTTAACAAAACTTACGGCTAAGAACTCAGGATTCGCCATCCAGGCACGTAGGGCGCTGTGGCTAAAATCCTGGTCAGCTGATGTTACTTCTAAGTCCAAATTACTTAATATACCTTTCAAGGGGCAGTCTTTATTTGGGCCCGGTTTGAAAGAAATTATCGCTGACATTACAGGAGGTAAGGGCCACGCCCTACCTCAAGACAAAGCCAAAGCTAAGGCTAGACAGTCTAATTTTCGTCCCTTTCGGAATTTCAAAACAGGAGCAGCATCAACCTCCACTGCACCAAAACAGGAGGGAGCTGTTGCTCGTTACAGGCAAGGCTGGAAGCCTAACCAGTCCTGGAACAAGGGCAAACAGGCCAGGAAACCTGCTGCTGCCCCAAAGACAGCATGAACCGAGAGCCCCCGATCCGGGACCGGATCTAGTGGGGGGCAGACTTTCTCTCTTCGCCCAGGCCTGGGCAAGAGATGTTCAGGATCCCTGGGCGCTAGAGATCATATCTCAGGGATACCTTCTAGACTTCAAATTATCTCCCCCAAGAGGGAGATTTCATCTGTCAAGGTTGTCAACAAACCAGATAAAGAAAGAAGCGTTTCTACGCTGTGTACAAGATCTGTTATTAATGGGAGTGATCCATCCGGTTCCGCGGTCGGAACAAGGACAAGGGTTCTACTCAAACCTGTTTGTGGTTCCCAAAAAAGAGGGAACTTTCAGGCCAATCTTAGATTTAAAGATTCTAAACAAATTCCTAAGAGTTCCATCGTTCAAAATGGAAACTATTCGGACAATCTTACCCATGATCCAAAAGGGTCAGTACATGACCACAGTGGATTTAAAAGATGCTTACCTTCACATACCGATTCACAAAGATCATCACCGGTATCTACGGTTTGCCTTCCTAGACAGGCACTACCAGTTTGTAGCTCTTCCATTCGGATTGGCTACGGCTCCAAGAATCTTCACAAAGGTTCTGGGTGCCCTTCTGGCGGTACTAAGACCGCGAGGGATTTCGGTAGCTCCGTACCTAGACGACATTCTAATACAAGCTTCAAGCTTTCAAACTGCCAAGTCTCATACAGAGTTAGTTCTGGCATTTCTAAGGTCGCATGGATGGAAAGTGAACGAAAAGAAGAGTTCTCTTTTTCCTCTCACAAGAGTTCCATTCTTGGGGACTCTTATAGATTCTGTAGAAATGAAGATTTACCTGACAGAAGACAGGTTAACAAAGCTTCAAAATGCATGCCGTGTCCTTCATTCCATTCAACACCCGTCAGTAGCTCAATGCATGGAGGTGATCGGCTTAATGGTAGCGGCAATGGACATAGTACCTTTTGCACGCCTACACCTCAGACCGCTGCAATTGTGCATGCTAAGTCAGTGGAATGGGGATTACTCAGATTTGTCCCCTACTCTGAATCTGAATCAAGAGACCAGAAATTCTCTTCTATGGTGGCTTTATCGGCCACACCTGTCCAGGGGGATGCCATTCAGCAGGCCAGACTGGACAATTGTAACAACAGACGCCAGCCTACTAGGTTGGGGCGCTGTCTGGAATTCTCTGAAGGCTCAGGGACTATGGAATCAGGAGGAGAGTCTCCTTCCAATAAACATTCTGGAATTGAGAGCAGTTCTCAATGCCCTTCTGGCTTGGCCCCAATTAACAACTCGGGGGTTCATCAGGTTTCAGTCGGACAACATCACGACTGTAGCTTACATCAACCATCAGGGAGGGACAAGAAGCTCCCTAGCAATGATGGAAGTATCAAAGATAATTCGCTGGGCAGAGTCTCACTCTTGCCACCTGTCAGCAATCCACATCCCGGGAGTGGAGAACTGGGAGGCGGATTTCTTGAGTCGCCAGACTTTTCATCCGGGGGAGTGGGAACTTCATCCGGAGGTCTTTGCCCAAATACTTCGACGTTGGGGCAAACCAGAGATAGATCTCATGGCGTCTCGCCAGAACGCCAAACTTCCTCACTACGGGTCCAGATCCAGGGATCCGGGAGCGGTTCTGATAGATGCTTTGACAGCACCTTGGAACTTCGGGATGGCTTATGTGTTTCCACCCTTCCCGCTGCTTCCTCGATTGATTGCCAAAATCAAACAGGAGAGAGCATCAGTGATTCTAATAGCGCCTGCATGGCCACGCAGGACTTGGTATGCAGATCTAGTGGACATGTCATCCTGTCCGCCTTGGTCTCTACCTCTAAGACAGGACCTTCTGATACAGGGTCCATTCAAACATCAAAATCTAACTTCTCTGAAGCTGACTGCTTGGAAATTGAACGCTTGATTTTATCAAAACGTGGTTTTTCTGAGTCGGTTATTGATACCCTGATACAGGCTAGGAAGCCTGTTACCAGAAAGATTTACCATAAAATATGGCGTAAATACCTATACTGGTGCGAATCCAAACGTTACTCCTGGAGTAAGGTTAGGATCCCTAGGATATTGTCCTTTCTACAAGAAGGTTTAGAAAAGGGTTTATCAGCTAGTTCATTAAAGGGACAGATTTCAGCTCTGTCCATCTTGTTACACAGGCGTCTGTCAGAAAATCCAGACGTCCAGGCCTTTTGTCAGGCTTTAGCTAGGATCAAGCCTGTGTTTAAAGCTGTTGCTCCGCCATGGAGTTTAAACTTAGTTCTTAACGTTTTACAGGGTGTTCCGTTTGAACCCCTTCATTCCATTGATATAAAATTGTTATCTTGGAAAGTTCTGTTTTTAATGGCTATTTCCTCGGCTCGAAGAGTCTCTGAGTTATCAGCTTTACATTGTGATTCTCCTTATCTGATTTTTCACTCAGACAAGGTAGTTCTGCGTACTAAACCTGGGTTCTTACCTAAGGTAGTCACTAACAGGAATATCAATCAAGAGATTGTTGTTCCATCCTTGTGTCCAAATCCTTCTTCAAAGAAGGAACGTCTTCTACACAATCTGGATGTAGTTCGTGCCCTCAAGTTCTACTTGCAGGCAACTAAAGATTTTCGCCAAACTTCTTCCCTGTTTGTCGTTTATTCTGGACAGAGGAGAGGTCAAAAAGCTTCTGCTACCTCTCTCTCTTTTTGGCTTCGTAGCATAATACGTTTAGCCTATGAGACTGCTGGACAGCAGCCTCCTGAAAGAATTACAGCTCACTCCACTAGAGCTGTGGCTTCCACTTGGGCCTTTAAGAATGAGGCCTCTGTTGAACAGATTTGCAAGGCTGCAACTTGGTCTTCGCTTCATACTTTTTCCAAATTTTACAAATTTGACACTTTTGCTTCTTCGGAGGCTATTTTTGGGAGAAAGGTTCTTCAGGCAGTGGTTCCTTCTGTATAATGAGCCTGCCTATCCCTCCCGTCATCCGTGTACTTTTGCTTTGGTATTGGTATCCCAGAAGTAATGATGACCCGTGGACTGATCACACATAACAGAAGAAAACATAATTTATGCTTACCTGATAAATTCCTTTCTTCTGTTGTGTGATCAGTCCACGGCCCGCCCTGTTTTAAGGCAGGTAAATATCTTTTAAATTATACTCCAGTCACCACTTCACCCTTGGTTACTCCTTTCTCGTTGATTCTTGGTCGAATGACTGGGACTGACGTAGAGGGGAGGAGCTATATGCAGCTCTGCTGGGTGAATCCTCTTGCATTTCCTGTTGGGGAGGAGTTATATCCCAGAAGTAATGATGACCCGTGGACTGATCACACAACAGAAGAAAGGAATTTATCAGGTAAGCATAAATTATGTTTTTTATCAAATTGACTGTCATTTTCAAATTTGCTGGCAGAATTAGGCTTGCAAGGGCGCAAAATGCCTAAGTTTATTGAGTCATTCTTGGTGCAAGATTTTTTGGCGCAAAGTTACGTTCGTTAATGCAAAATTGTAATTTCCGGCGTCTTAGTTGATGCCAAGTCCTTCACAAGGTTGCGTAATCTATGATGCGAGTGTGTCGTTTCCTGACGTTTTTGGCGCCAACAAAATATTTTTCTGTTTGTTGTGTGTCATATTTGGCGCCAAATATTTTCATTATTTAAGACCCCATTCCTATTTTCCTCTTGCCTTTTTTCTATGTCATAGGGCTATGCTGTTTTCAATTTTTCCCATTCCTGAAACTGCCATATAAGGAAATTGCTAATTTTGCTTTATATGTTATTTTTCTCTCTTACATTTGCAAGATGTCTCAATCTGATCCTGTCTCAGAATTCACTGTTGGATCCCTGCTGCCTGATAACAGTTCTTCCAAAGCTAAGTGCATTTGTTGTAAACTTGTGGAGATTATACCTCCAGCTGTGGTTTGTAATAGTTGTCATGATAAACTTTTACATGCAGAAAATGTATCCATCAGTAGTAGTTCATTACCTGTTGCTGTTCCCTCAATATCTAATGCACAAGATATACCTGTAAATTTAAAAGAATTTCTGATTCTATTCAGAAGGCTTTGTCTGCCATTCCGCCTTCTAATAAACGTAAAAGGTCTTTTAAAACTTCAATTTCAAATGACCGGCAACATACTGATTTATCCTTCTCTGATGAGGATCTATCTGATTCAGAAGATCCTGCCTCAGATATTGACACTGACAAATCCTCTTATTTAAAATGGAGTATATTCATTCTTTATTAAAAGAAGTGTTGATTACATTGGATATGGAGGAAACTAGTCCTCTTGATATTAAAACTAGTAAACGTTTAAATTCTGTTTATAAACCTGTGGTTATTCCAGAGGTTTTTCCAGTTCCTGATGCTATTTCTGATATGATTTCTAAAGAATGGAATAGGCCTGGTACTACTTTTATTCCTTCTTCAAGGTTTAAAAAATTGTATCCTTTGCCAGCAGTTAGATTGGAGTTTTGGGAAAAGATCCCCAAAGTTGATGGGGCTATCTCTACTCTTGCTAAACGTACTACTATTCCTACGGAAGATAGTACTACTTTTAAGATCCTTTAGATAGGAAACTTGAATCTTATCTAAGGAAGGCTTATTTATATTCAGGTCATCTTCTTAGGCCTGCAATTTCTTTGGCTGAAGTTGCAGCTGCTTCAACTTTTTGGTTGGAAACTTTAACGCAACAAGTATCGGATCATGATTGGTCTAGCATTGTTAAATTGATTCAACATGCTAATAATTTCATTTGTGATGCCATTTTTGATATAATCAAAATTGATGTTAGATATATGTCTTTAGCTATTTTAGCTAGAAGAGCTTTGTGGCTCAAATCTTGGAATGCTGATATGACTTCTAAGTCCAGATTGCTATTTCTTTCTTTCCAAGGACATACATTATTTGGTTCTTAGTTGAATTCAATAATTTTAACTGTCACTGGGGGAAAGGGAGTTTTTTTGCCTCAGGATAAAAAACCTAAGGGTAAATCTAAGGCTTCTTACCATTTTCGTTCCTTTCGACATAATAAGGAGCAGAAAACTAATCCTTCCCCAAAGGAATCTGTTTCCAATTGGAAGCCTTCCTCAAATTGGAATAAATCCAAGCCATTTAAGAGATCAAAGCCATCCACCAAGTCCGCATGAATGTGCGGCCCTCATTCCAGCTCAGCTGGTAGGGGGCAGATTAAAAATTTTCAAAGATGTTTGGATCAATTCGGTCCAAAATCATTGGATTCTGTCAGGGTTTTTTCCTGCTTTGTTTGCCATGTGCTGCTGGCAGCCATTTTACTCACCTCTCTTGCTGACTTTGGTGCATTCTGTGTGATGCTGCTCATTTCCTACACTTCCTTTTATGGCCAGACTGGTGTACATCATCAGTGTGAGACAGGATGCAGTCTCAGAATTGTGATGTCATCACTTATTATTTAAAGGGCCTTTGTTCAGTATGCTTTGCCCTTGCGTTGTCTCAGATCTGTTTGTGAGAGCTCCTGTGTATTACCTGGCTGTCTGACGTCCCTCCTGGTTCCTGATCCCTGGCTTGTTCCTGACTCTGCTGTTCTCCTTGTTCCTGATTCCGGCTCGTCTGACTACTTGCTTTGGCTCCGGACTCGGCTCGTCTGACTCCTGATTCCTGGCTTATTTGACTTGTGGACATTTTATTATTTTTTGCTATTAATAAAGGTGTGATTATTTTTGCACTTCTCGTCTCAGTTTGATTCCTGGCATCCTGACAGATTCAGAGTATTGTCTCTCAGGGGTACAGAATAGGATTCGGAACGCCTGTGAGAAGGTTTTTTCTCTTACGCTTTCCAGCGAACCCAGTAAAGGCTCAGGCTTTCCTGAAGTGTGTTTCAGACCTGGAGTTATCAGGATTAATCATGCCAGTTCCGTTTCAGGAACAGGGTCAGGGGTTTTATTCAAATCTATTCATTGTCCCAAAGAAAGAAAATTCATTCAGACCAGTTTTGGATCTAAAGATTTTGAATCGATATGTAAGAGTGACTATAAGAACTATTTTGCCTTTTGTTGAGCAAGGGCATTATATGTCCACAATAGAGTTACAGGATGCATATCTTCATATTCCGATTCATCCGGATCACTATCAGTTCCTGAGATTCTCTTTTCTAGACGAGCATTACCAATTTGTTGCTCTTCCTTTTGGCCTAGCGACAGCTCCAAGAATTTTTTAAAAGGTTCTGGGTACCCTACTCTCTGTAATCAGAGAGCGGGGTATTGCGGTGTTTCCTTATTTTGACGATATATTGGTACTAGCTCAGTCTTTACGTTCTGCAGAATCTCACACGAATCAACTAGTGTTGTTTCTTCAAAGACATGGTTGGAGGATCAATTTACCAAAAAGTTCTTCGACTCCTCAGACAAAGGTAACCTTTTTAGGTTTCCAAATAGATTCAGTGTTCATGACTTTGTCTCTAACAGACAAGAGACGTTTGAAATTGGTTGCAGCCTGTCGGAACTTTCAGTCTCAGTCATTCCCTTCAGTAGCTATGTGCATGAAAGTTTTAGGTCTCATGACTGCAGCATCGGACGCAATCCCCTTTGCTCGTTTTCATATGAGACCTCTCCAGCTTTGTATGCTGAACCAATGGTACAGGGATTATAGAAAGATATCACAATTAATATCCATAAATCCCAATGTTCGACTTTCTCTGACTTGGTGGTTAGATCACCATCTTATAATTCTAGGGGCCTCTTTCGTTCGTCCAACCTGGACTATGATCACAACATTTGCGAGTCTTTCAGGTTGGATAGCTGTTTGTGGATCTCTGACAGCACAAGGGGTTTGGAAATCTCAAGAGGCGAGATTGCCAATCAATATTTTGGAACCCCATGCAATTCTCAAGGCTGTTCAGTTTTGGCCTTTGTTGAGGAGAGAACTGTTTATTTGTTTTCAGACAGACAATATCACAACTGTGGCATATGTCAATCATCTGGGTGGGACTCACAGTCCTCAAGCTATGAAAGAAGTATCTCGGATACTTGTTTGGGCGGAATCCAGCTCCTGTCTAATTTCTGCTGTTCATATCCCAGGTATAGACAGTTGGGAAGCGGATTATCTCAGTCGTCAGACTTTACATCCGGGAGAATGGTCTCTCCACCCAGATGTGTTTTCTCAAATTGTTCAGATGTGGGGGCTTCCAGAAATAGATCTGATGGCATCTCATCTAAACAAAAAACTTCCCAGGTACCTGTCCAGGTCCAGGGATCCTCAGGCGGAAGCAGTGGATGCGTTGACACTTCCGTGGTGTTATCAACCTGCTTATATTTTTCCGCCTCTAGTTCTTCTTCCAAGAGTGATCTCCATAAT
Source organism: Bombina bombina (assembly GCF_027579735.1). Lineage (NCBI taxonomy): Eukaryota > Metazoa > Chordata > Amphibia > Anura > Bombinatoridae > Bombina > Bombina bombina. The sequence goes on along the minus strand of NC_069503.1, from coordinate 479,929,390 downwards.
CATCATGGAGCAATCGTTAGCTCCAGCATGGTCTCACAGTTTTTGGTATGCAGATCTTGTTCGGATGTCCAGTTGCCAACCTTGGCCACTTCCATTAAGGCCAGACCTTCTATCTCAAGGTCCGTTTTTCCATCAGGATCTCAAATCATTAAATTTGAAGGTATGGAAATTGAACGATTAGTGCTTAGTCATAGAGGTTTCTCTGACTCAGCGATTAATACTATGTTGCAGGCTCGTAAATCTGTTTCTAGAAATATTTATTATCGAGTTTGGAAGACTTACATTTTATGGTGTTCTTCTCATAAATTCTCTTGGCATTCTTTTAGAATTCCTAGAATTTTACAGTTTCTTCAGGATGGTTTGGATAAAGGTTTGTCTGCAAGTTCCTTGAAAGGACAAATCTCTGCTCTTTCTGTTTTATTCCACAAGAAAATTGCTAAACTTCCTGATATTCATTGTTTTGTACAGGCTTTGGTTTGTATCAAGCCTGTCATTCAATCAATCTCTCCTCCTTGGAGTCTTAATTTGGTTTTGAAGGCTTTACAGGCTTCTCAATTTGAGCCTATGCATTCTTTGGACATTAAGCTACTTTCTTGAAAGTGTTGTTCCTTTTGGCTATCTCTTATACTAGAAGAGTTTCTGAATTATCTGCTCTTTCTTGTGTTTCTCCTTTTCTAATTTTTCATCAGGATAAGGCAGTTTTGCGGACTTCATTTAAATTCTTACCTAAGGTTGTGAATTCTAACAACATTAATAGGGAAATTAGTGTCCCATCTTTGCATACATTTACTAAATTCTAACATTTTGATGTATTTGCTTCTTCGGAAGCAGTTTTTGGTAGGAAAGTTCTTCAGGCAGCTGTTTCAGTTTGATTCTTCTGCTTATGATTTAAGTTTTATTTTTATTTTTTGAGAATAAACTTATATTTGTGTTGTGTTCTCTAGTGACTCTTGCGTGGAGTTCCACATCTTTGGTATTGCTATCCCATATGTCACTAGCTCATGGACTCTTGCTAATTACATAAAAGAAAACATAATATATGTAAGAACTTACCTGATAAATTCATTTCTTTCATATTGGCAAGAGTCCATGAGGCCCACCCTTTTTATGGTGGTTATGATTTTTTTGTATAAAACACAATTATTTCCAAATTCCTTTGTTGATGCTTTTTACTCCTTTCTTTTTCACCCCACTTCTTGGCTGTTCGTTAAACTGAATTGTGGGTGTGGTGTGGGGTGTATTTATAGGCATTTTGAGGTTTGGGAAACTTTGCCCCTCCTGGTAGGATTGTATATCCCATACGTCACTAGCTATGGACTCTTGCCAATATGAAAAAAATGAATTTATCAGGTAAGTTCTTACATAAATTTGTATTTACAGGGAACACACAGTTCCCCATAGACTGCAATGTAAAGGCAGGTTTCAGTGCCGTTGTTTTCCTAACACCCCACACCGCCAGCTTTAAACCTCAAAAACTGCTTAGTGCCATTGTTTTTTATTTTTTAAAAATGCTACATTATTTTTCATAAACATAATTATGGCCAATTAGGGCACTTTTAGAAAATTAACCAGAGATCTGATCTCTGGTTAATTTTCTGAGCGTTAATTGCTACTGCTATTAACCAGCCACTTGTAATGGATGGTTATTTATCACGCACCCGTAAATGGGCGAATTTGCCCCTTTACGAGAGAGCGATAAATTAGTGCTCCACTTGTAATATAGCCCTTGTTTGGATGTTTTTTCCAGAAATAATTTTTTCCCTCCCATTGTGCCTTCATATAGATTTTTTGATAGATTTTGGAACAGATACTAAATACTTTTAAATCACAAGAATTTTTCTTTATATAAAAGGCCAACCACAAAACTGCTTGAGTGTGTTTTTTGCCTGGCCTGTTTCACAGAATAGTTTAAGGCCATTTCTTTCATGTAATTGGCAAGAGTCCATGAGCTAGTGCCGTATGGGATATACAATCCTACAAGGAGGGGCAAAGTTTCCCAAACCTCAAATGCCTATAAATACACCCCTCACCATACCCACAATTCAGTTTTACAAACTTTGCCTCCTATGGAGGTGGTGAAGTAAAGTTTGTGCTAAGATTTCTACGTTAACATGCGCTTCTCAGCATTTTGAAGCCCGATTCCTCTCAGAGTACAGCGAATGTCAGAGGGATGTGAAGGGAGTATCACCTATTGAATGCAATGATTTCCCTAATGGGGGTCTATTTCATAGGTTCTCTGTTATCGGTCGTAGAGATTCATCTCTTGCCTCCCTTTTCAGATCGACAATATACTCTCATATACCATTACCTCTACTGATAACTGTTTCAGTACTGGTTTGGCTATCTGCTATTTGTGGATGGGTGTCTTTCGGTAAGTATGTTTTTTTATTACTTAAGACACCCCAGCTATGGTTTGGCACGTTATGCATTTATATAAAGTTCTAAATATATGAATTGTACTTATATTTGCCATGAGTCAGGTTCATGTATTTCCTTGTGCAGACTGTCAGTTTCATATTTAGGGAAAATAAACATATTAAGAAATATTTTTCTTACCTGGGGTTTAGTCTTTTTTTTTAATTGACTACTTTTTTTCTTGCAAATTGTGGGTGGTGCGGGTGCCCAAATGCGAGAATTTTTTGGCGCGAAAAGTACGTCCGTTGACACAAGTTCGGCATTTCTGACGCCGAAGCCTTTTACACGGTTGCGTCGTTAGTGACGAAAGTGTGTCATTTCCAGATATTGTTGGTGGCAAAAAAATTTCAGTTACGTTGTGTGTCATACTTGCCACCAAATTTTTTAATTAATTAAATACCCCATTGATTTTTGCCTCTTGCCTTTTTCTATGTCAGAGGGCTATGCTATTTGCATTTCTTTCATGTTATTGGCAAGAGTCCATGAGCTAGTGACATATGGGATATACAATCCTACCAGGAGGGGCAAAGTTTCCCAAACCTCAAAATGCCTATAAATACACCCCTCACCACACCCACAATTCAGTTTTACAAACTTTGCCTCCTATGGAGGTGGTGAAGTAAGTTTGTGCTAAGATTTCTACGTTGATATGCGCTTCTCAGCATTGTTGAAGCCCGATTCCTCTCAGAGTACAGCTAATGTCAGAGGGACGTGAAGGGAGTATCACCTATTGAATACGATGATTTCTCTAACGGGGGTCTTTTTCATGGGTTCTCCTGTTCTGATTAATCTCCTACCTCCCTTTTCAGATCGACAATATACTCTCAATTTACCATTACCTCTACTAATAACTGTTTTTGTACTAGTTTGGCTATCTGCTATATGTGGATGGGTGTCTTTTGGTAAGTATGTTTTCATTACTTAAGACACTCTCAGCTATGGTTTGGCACTTTATGCAATTATATAAAGTTCTAAATATATGTATTGTACTTATATTTGCCATGAGTCAGTTTCATGTATTTCCTTCTGCAGACTGTCAGTTTCATATTTGGGAATATAAACACTTTAAGAAATTTATTTCTTACCTGGGGTTTAGTCTTTTTTCAATTTGACTACTTTTTTGCAATTGCGGGTGTTAGGCCCGCGGGTGCATCAAATGTTAGACTTTATTGCGTCATTTTTGGCGCAAAAAAATAAATAAATACATTTTTAACGCAATTTCGTCATTTCCGGCGTCATACGTGACCCCGAGACCTTTCACACGGCGGCGTCATTAGTGACGCAAGTGTGTCATTTCCGGTCATTTCTGGCGCCAAAAAAGTTTACGTTACGTTGTGCGTCATACTTGGCTCCAAATTTTTTTATTATTTCAATACCCCATTGTTGTTTGCCTCCTGCTTTCTTTTCTATCAAGAGGGCTATGCTTTTGCATTTTTTCCCATTCCTAAAACTGTCAATTAAGGAAATAGATAATTTTGCTTTATATGTTGTTTTTTCTCTTACATTGAGCAAGATTTCCCAATCTGATCCTGCCTCTGAAGTTTCTGCTGGAACATTGCTGCCTGACATCGGTTCTACCAAAGCTAAGTGCATTCCAGCTGCCTGACATCGGTTCTACCAAAGCTAAGTGCATTTGTTGTAAAATTGTAGAAATTATTCCACCGAATGTCATTTGTAATAGTTGTCATGATAAACTTTTACATGCAGATAGTGTTTCTATCAGTAATAGTACAGTTCCTTCAACTTCTAATGTTCATGATATACCTGTAAATTTTAAAGAATTTGTTTCTGATTCTATTATGAAGGCTTTGTCTGCATTTCCACCTTCTAATAAACGTAAAAGGTCTTTTAAAACTTCTCATTTAGCTGATGAAATTTCAAATGACCAACAACATAATAATTAATCCTCTTCTGATGAGGATCTATCTGAAACAGAAGATCCTTCCTCAGATATTGACACTGACAAATCTACTTATTTATTTAAAATAGAGTATATGTGTTCTTTATTAAAAGAAGTGTTAATTACTTTGGATATTGAGGTAACCAGTCCTATTGACGTTCAGTCTAATAAACGTTTAAATGCTGTTTTTAAACCTCCTGTGGTTTCCCCAGGTGTTTTTCCCATTCCTGAGGCTATTTCTGATATGATTTCTAGGGAATTGAATAAGCCAGGTACTTCCTTTATTCCTTCTTCAAGGTTTAAGAGATTGTATCCTTTACCAGCAAAATCTATAGAGTTTTGGGAAAAGATCCCCAAAGTTGATGGGGCTATTTCTACTCTTGCTAAGCCTACCACTTTTCCTATGGAAGATAGGACTTTCTTTAAGGATCCTTTAGATAGGAAGCTTGAATCTTATCTAAGGAAGGCCTATTTATATTCAGGTCATCTTCTCAGACCTGCTATTTCTTTGGGTGATGTTGCGGCTGCATCAACTTTCTGGTTGGAAAATTTAGCGCAACATGAATTAGATTTTGACATATCTAGCATTGTTCGCTTACTGCAACATGCTAATCATTTTATTTGTGATGCCATTTTTGATATTATCAAAATTGATGTTAGATCCATGTCTATAGCTGTATTAGCTAGAAGAGCTTTGTGGCTTAAATCTTGGAATGCTGATATGACATCTAAATCTAGATTACTATCTCTTTCTTTCCAAGGTAAAAATTTATTTGGTTCTCAGTTGGATTCTATTATTTCAACTATCACTGGAGGAAAAGGAGTTTTTTTGCCTCAGGATAAAAAACCTAAGGGTAAATCTAAGGCTTCTAACCGTTTTCGTTCCTTTCGTCAGAATAAGGAACAAGGAATCTGCTTCCAGTTGGAAGCCTTCCTCAAATTGGAATAAATCCAAGCCATTTAGGAAACCAAAGTCTGCCCCTAAGTCCGCATGAAGGTGCGGCCCTCATTCCAGCTCAGCTGGTAGGGGGCATATTAAGGTTTTTCAAGGATTTTTGGATAAAATCTGTCCAAAATCATTGGATTCAGAGCATTGTCTCTCAGGGGTATCGAATAGGATTCAGAGTAAGACCTCCTGTGAAAGCTCAGGCTTTTCTGAAGTGTGTTTCAGACCTGGAGTCTTCAGGGGTAATCATGCCAGTTCCTCCTCAGGAACAAGGTTTGGGGTTTTATTCAAACCTATTCATTGTACCAAAGAAAGAAAATTTGTTCAGACCAGTTCTGGATCTGAAAATTTTGAATCGTTATGTAACAGTACCAACTTTCAAGATGGTGACTATAAGGACTATTCTGCCTTTTGTTCAGCAAGGACATTATATGTCCACAATAGACTTGCAGGATGCATACCTTCATATTCCGATTCATCCAAAACACTACCAGTTTCTGAGATTCTCTTTTCTAGACAAGCATTTCCAATTTTTTGCTCTTCCATTTGGCCTAGCAACAGCTCCAAGAATCTTTTCAAAGGTTCTGGGTGCCCTACTATCTGTAATCAGAGAACAGGGTATTGCAGTGTTTCCTTATTTGGACGATATCTTGGTACTAGCTCAGTCTTCACATACTGCAGAATCTCACACGAATCAACTAGTGTTGTTTCTTCGGAAACATGGTTGGAGGATCAATTTACCAAAAAGTTTCTTGATTCCTCAGACAAGGGTCACCTTTTTAGGCTTTCAGATAGATTCAGTGTCCATGACTCTGTCTCTAACAGACAAGAGACGTTTAAAATTGGTAGCAGCATGCCGGCTCCTTCAGTCTCAGTCATTCCCTTCAGTGGCTATGTGCATGGAAGTTTTAGGTCTAATGACTGCAGCATCGGACGCAATCCCCTTTGCTCGTTTTCACATGAGGCCTCTACAGCTTTGTATGCTGAATCAATGGTGCAGGGATTATACAAAGATATCACAATTAATATCCTTGAATCCCAATGTACGACACTCTCTGACATGGTGGATAGATCACCATCGTTTGGTTCAAGGGGCTTCTTTTGTTCGCCCAACCTGGACTGTGATCACAACAGATGCAAGTCTTTCAGGTTGGGGAGCTGTTTGGGGATCTCTGACAGCACAAGGGGTTTGGAAATCTCAAGAGGTGAGATTACCAATAAATATTTTAGAACTCCGTGCAATTCTCAGGGCTCTTCAGTTCTGGACTCTGCTAAGAGAGAACCGTTCATTTGTTTTCAGACAGACAATATCACAACTGTGGCTTATGTCAATCATCAGGGTTGGACTCACAGTCCCCAAGTTATGAAAGAAGTATCTTGGATACTTGCCTGGGCGGAATCCAGCTCCTGTCTAATCTCTGCGGTGCATATCCCAGGCATAGACAATTGGGAGGCGGATTATCTCAGCCGCCAGACTCTACATCCAGGGGAGTGGTCTCTCCATCCAGATGGGTTTTCTCAGATTGTTCAGATGTGGGGGCTTCCAGAGATAGATCTCATGGCCTCTCATCTAAACAAGAAACTTCCCAGATACCTATCCAGGTCCAGGGATGTTCAGGCGGAAGCAGTGGATGCGCTGACACTTCCTTGGTGTTATCAACCTGCTTATATCTTCCCACCTCTAGTTCTCCTTCCAAGAGTGATCTCCAAAATCATCATGGAACAGTCTTTTGTGTTGCTGGTGGCTCCAGCATGGCCACACAGGTTTTGTTATGTGGATCTAGTGCGGATGTCCAGTTGCCCGCCTTGGCCACTTCCGTTACGGCCGGACCTACTATCTCAAGGTCCATTTTTCCATCAGGATCTCAAATCATTAAATTTGAAGGTGTGGAAATTGGACGCTTAGTTCTGAGTCATATAGGTTTCTCTGACTCAGTGATTAATACTTTTAGGATTCCTAGAATTTTACAGTTCCTTCAGGATGGTTTGGATAAGGGTTTGTCTGCAAGTTCCTTGAAAGGACAAATCTCCGCTTTATTTCACAGAAAGATTGCTATACTTCCTGATATTCACTGTTTTGTACAGGCTTTAGTTCGTATTAAGCCTGTCATTAAATCAATTTCTCCTCCTTGGAGTCTTAATTTGGTTCTGAAGGCGTTACAGGCTCCTCCATTTGAGCCTATGCATTCTTTGCACATTAAACTACTTTCTTGGAAAGTGTTGTTCCTTTTGGCTATCTCTTCTGCTAGAAGAGTTTCTGAGCTATCTGCTCTTTCTTCTGAGTCTCCTTTTCTGATTTTTCATCAGGATAAGGCAGTTTTGCGGACTTCTTTTCAATTTTTACCTAAGGTTGTGAATTCTAACAACATTAGTAGAGAAATTGTTGTCCCTTCCTTATGTCCTAATCCTAAGAATTTTTTGGAAAGATCCTTACATTCTTTGGATGTGGTAAGAGCTTTGAAATATTATGTGGAAGCTACTAAAGATTTCAGGAAGACTTATAGTCTATTTGTTTTATTTTCTGGTCCTAGGAAAGGTCAGAAGGCTTCTGCTAGTTCCTTGGCTTCATGGTTGAAACTTTTGATTCAACAAGCTTATTTGGAGTCGGGTCAGGCCCATCCTCAGAGAATTACAGCTCATTCTACTAGATCAGTTTCCACTTCGTGGGCTTTTAAGAATGAAGCTTCAGTTGATCAGATTTGCAAAGCGGCGACTTGGTCCTCTTTGCATACATTTAATAAATTCTACCGTTTTGATGTATTTGCTTCTTCGGAAGCAGTTTTTGGTAGAAAAGTTCTACAGACAGCTGTTTCAGTTTGATTCTTCTGCTTTTTGATTTAAGTTTTTTTCTTTCAAAAATGAAAATAAACTTATTTTTTTGGGTTGTGGATTAATTTTTTCAGCGAAATATGGCTGTTTTTATTTTTATTCCCTCCCTCTCTAGTGACTCTTGAGTGGAAGACTCCACATCTTGGGTATTGATATCCCATATGTCACTAGCTCATGGACTCTTGCCAATTACATGAAAGAAAACATAATTTATGTGGGAACTTACCTGATAAATTCATTTCTTTCATATTGGCAAGAGTCCGTGAGGCCCACCCTTTTATGGTGGTTATGATTTTTTGTATAAAGCACAACTATTTCCAAATTTCCTTTGTTGATGGTTTCTACTCCTTTCTTTATCATCCCACTGCTTGGCTATTCATTAAACTGAATTGTGGGTGTGGTGAGGGGTTTATTTATAGGCATTTTGAGGTTTGGGAAACTTTTCCCCTCCTGGTAGGATTGTATATCCCATATGTCACTAGCTCATGGACTCTTGCCAATATGAAAGAAATGAATTTATCAGGTAAGTTCCCACATAAATTATGTTTTTTCCCCCATTCCTAAAACTGTCATATAAGGAAATTGACACATTTTGCTTTATATGTTGTTTTTTATTTTACATTTTGCAAGATGTCTCAATCTGATCCTGCCTCAGAAGTATCTGCTGGAACTTTGCTGCCTGATGTCGGTTCTACTAAAGTTAAGTGCATTATATTTCCGAATGTCATTATATTGGTTATCATGATAAATTTTTACATGCAGATATTGTGTCCATCAGTAAATAGTACATTTCCTGTTGTTGTTCCTTCAACTTTTAATGTACATGTTATACCTATGTAATTTAAAGAATTTGTTACTGATTCTATTCAGAAGGCTTTGTCTGCTATTCTGCCTTCTAATTAATATAAAGGTCTTTTAAAACTTCTCATAAGGTTGAGGAAATTTCAAATGACCGACAACATAATGAATTATCCTCTTCTGATGAGAATCTATCTTATTCAGAAGATCTTTCCTCAGATATTGACACTAACAAATCTACTTATTTATTTAAAATTAAGTATTTTAGTTCTTTGTTAAAGAAGTGTTAATTATTTTGGATATTAGAACTAGTAAATTCTGTTTTTAAACCTCCTGTGGTTACTCCAGAGGTTTTTTCCTGTTCCTGATGCTATTTCTGTTATGATTTCTAAGGAATGGAATTAGCCGGGTACTTCTTTTATTCCTTCTTGAAGGTTTAAAAAATTGTATCCTTTTACCAGCAATTTCTATAGAGTTCTGGGAAAAGATCCTCAAACTTGATGGGGCTATTTCTACTCTTACTGAACGTACCTCTATTCCTATGGAAGATAGTACTTACAGTAAGTTCCTTTAGATAGGAAAATTGAATCTTATCTAAGGAAAGCTTAATTATATTCAGGTCGTCTCAGGCCTGCAATTTCTTTGGCTGATGTTGCAGCTGCTTCAACTTTTTTGTTGGAGAGTTAGCGCAACAAGAAATGGATTCTGATTTATCTAGTATTGTTCACTTACTGCAACATACTAATCAGTTCTGATGCCAGTTTTTTATGTCATCAAGATTGATGTTAGATCTATGCCTTTAGCTATTTTTAGCTAGAAGAGTTTTGAGGCTTAAATCTTGGAATGCTGATATGACTTTTTAAGTCTAGATTCCTATCTCTTTCTTTCCAAGGTAATAAGAGACCTAGGGATAAAAATAAAGCTAATCGTTTTCGTTCTTTTTGTCAAATAAGGAACAAAAACCTAATCCTTCCCTATGGAATCTGTTTCCAATTGGAAACCTTCATTAAATGGAGTAAATCCAACCCATTTAAGAAACCAAAAGCCAGCCCCTAAGTCCGCATGAAGGTGCGACTCTCATTCCAGCTCAGCTGGTAGGGGGCCGATTAAGGTTTTTTTTTCAAGAATGTTTGAATAAATTCGGTCCAAAACTAATGGTTTCAGAGTATTGTCTCTCAGGGGTTACAAATAGGATTCTGAGTAAATCCTCCTGTGAGAAGATTTTTTTCTCTCACGCATCCCAGCAAATCCAGTTAAAGCTCAGGCTTTCCTGAAGTGTGTTTCAGACCTGGAGTTTCAGGGGTGGTCATGCCAGTTCCTTTTCAGGAACAAGGTCTGGGGTTTTATTCAAATCTATTCATTGTCCGAAAGAAGGAAATTTCATTCAGACCAATTCTGGATCTGAAAATTTTGAATCGTTATTTAAGAGTACCAATTTTCAAATGGTGACTTTAAGGACTGTTCTGCCTTTTATTCAGCAAGGACATTTTAGGTCCACAATGGATTGCAGGATGTATACCTTCATATTCCGATTCATTCAGATCATTATCAGTTCCTGAGATTCTCTTTTCTAGACAAGCATTACCAATTTGTTGCTTTTCAATTTGGACTCGCAACCGCTCAAAGAATCTTTTTTAAAGGTTCTAGGTGCCCTGCTTTATGGAAACCAGAGAGCAGGGTATTGCAGTGTTTCCTTATTTGGACGATATCTTGGTACTAGCTCAGTCTTTCCGTTCTGCAGAATCTCACACAAATCAACTAGTGTTGTTTCTTCGAAAAACATGGTTGGAGGATCAATTTACCAAAAAGTTTCTTGATTCCTCAGACAAGGGTCACCTTTTTAGGTTTCCAGATAGATTCAGTGTCCATGACTCTGTCTCTAACAGACAAGAGACATTTGAAAGTGGTTGCAGCCTGTCGGCACCTTCAGTCTCAGTCATTCCCTTCAGTGGTTATGTGCATGGAAAATTTAGGTCTCATGACTGCATCATCGGACGCGATTCCCTTTGCTCGTTCTCACATGAGACATCTCTAGCTTTGTTTGCTGAATCCATGGTGCAGGGATTATACAAAGATATCAGAATTAATATCCTTAAATCCCAATGTTTGCCACTCTCTGACGTGGTGGTAAATCACCAGCGTTTAGTTCAAGGGGCTTCTTTGTTCGGCTAACCTGGACTATGATCACTACAGATGCAAGTCTTTCAGGTTGGGGAGCTGTTTGGGGATCTCTGACAGCACAAGTGGTTTGGAAATCTCAAGAGGCGAGCTTACCAATCAATATTTTAGAACTCCGTGCAATTCTCAGAGCTCTTCAGTTTTGGCCTCCGTTGAAGAGAGAACTGTTCATTTATTTTCAAACAGACAATATCACAAACAGTGGCATTTGTCAATCAGCAGGGTGGGACTCACAATCCTTAAGCTATGAAAGAAGTATCTCGGATACTTGCTTGGGCGAAATACAGCTCCTGTCTAATTTCTGCGGTGCATATCCCAGGTATAGACATTGGGAGGAGGATTATCTCAGCCGTCAGACTTTACATCCTGGGGAGTGGTCCCTCCATCCAGATGTGTTTTCTCAGATTGTTCAGATATGGGGTCTTCTACAGATGGATCTGATGGCCTCTCATCTAAACGAGACTTCCCAGATGCCTGTCCAGGTTCAGGGATTTTTAGGCGGAAGCAGTGGGTGCGCTGACACTTCCTTGGTGTTATCAACCTGCTTATATTTTCCCGCCTCTAGTTCTTCCAAGAGTGCTCTCCAGAATCATCATGGAACAATTGTTTGTGTTGCTGGTGGCTCCAGCATGTGGTATGCGGGTCTTGTTCGGATGTCCAGCTGCCAACCTTGGCCACTTCTGTTAAGGCCGGACCTACTGTCTCAAGGTCCGTTTTTCCATCAGTTTTTCAAATCATTAAATTTGAAGGTATGGAAATTGATTGCTTAGTGCTAAGTCATAGAGGTTTATCTGACTCAGTGATTAATACTATGTTACAAGCTCGTAAATCTGTCTCTAGGAAGATTTATTATCGAGTTTGGAAGACTTACATTTCATGGTGTTCTTCTCATAAATTCTCTTGGCATTCTTTTAGAGTTGCAAGAATTTTACAGTTTCTTCAGAATGGTTTGGATAAGGTTTTGTCTGCTTGAAGGGACAAATCTCTGCTCTTTCTGTTTTATTCACAGAAAGATTGCTAAACTTCCTGATATTCACTGTTTTGTACAGGCTTTAGTTCGTATTACGCCTGTCATTAAATCAATCTCTTCTCCTTGGAGTCTTAATTTGGTTTGGAGGGCTTTACAGGCTCCTCCATTTTGAGCCTATGCATTCTTTGGACATTTAACTGCTTTCTTTGAAAGTATTGTTCCTTTTGGCCATCTCTTCTGTTAGAAGAGTTTCTGAGCTATCTGCTCTTTCTTGTGAATCTCCTTTTCTGATTTTTCATCAGGATAAGGCGGTTTTGCGGACTTCATTTACATTTTTTCCTAAGGTTGTGAATTCTAACAACATTAGTAGAGAAATTGTTGTCCCTTCCTTGTGTCCTAATCCTAAGAATTCTTTGGAAAGATCCTTACATTCTTTGTATGTGGTGAGAGCTTTGAAATATTATATTGAAGCTACTAAAGTTTTCAGGAAGACTTCTAGTCTGTTATATTTTCTGGTCCTAGGAAAGGTCAGAAAGCTTCTGCTATTTCCTTGGTTTCTTGGTTAAAGCGTTTGATTCCTCAAGCTTATTGGAGTCGGGTCAGGCCCCGCCTCAGAGAATTACAGCTCATTCTACTACATCAGTCTCCACTTCGTGGGCTTTTAAGAATGAAGCTTCAGTTGATCAAATTTGCAAAGCGGCAACTTGGTCTTCTTTACATACATTTACTAAATTCTACCGTTTTGATGTATTTTGCTTCGTCAGAAGCAGTTTTTGGTAGAAAAGTTCTTCATGCAGCTGTTTCAGTTTGATTCTTCTGCTGATGTTTTAAGTTTTTCTTGTCATTAAAGAATAAACTTATATTTTGGGTTGTGGATTATTTTTTCAGCGGGAAATGGCTGTTGTTTATTTTTATCCCTCTCTCTCTAGTGACTCTTGCATGGAGTTCTACATCTTGGGTATTGATATCCCATACGTCACTAGCTCATTGACTCTTGCCAATTACATGAAAGAAAACATAATTTATGTAAGAATTTACAAGATAAATTCATTTCTTTCATATTGGCAAGAGTCCATGAGGCCCACCCTTTTATATTGTGGTTATGATTTTTTTGTATAAAGCACAATTATTTCCAAATTCCTTTGTTGATGCTTTTTACTCCTTTCTTTATCAACCCACTACTTGGCTATTCTTTAAACTGAATTGTGGGTGTGGTGAGGGGTGTATTTATAGGCATTTGAGGTTTGGGAAACTTTGCCCCTCCTGGTAGGATTGTATATCCCATACGTCACTAGCTCATGGACTCTTTCCAATATTTAAATTCTTACATAAATTATGTTTTTTCTCTCTCCTTTCGCCAAATAGGTTTTAATTAGTGAAATGTTAGTGTTGAAACTACTTCAAGAAAGCTCAATATCTATTAGTAATTATTATGACATAATTTCAAGTATCTTAAAATAATTTATCCTAGATATGTTTTATCTTTACAGAAACGTCTCCTCTGTCTCTTGTTTTGCAGACCACAAATAGACCACACTTGTTAAACGGCTTAAATTCCTTTCAATACAACTTCGACAAGATAAGCTTTCTGAGACAAAGGGGAAATCTTTTGGAAAAACAAGAGGGAGAGAAATACATTAAGGTTGGCTTTTTTTGTTTTACTTATTTACATATGTGATGTTCTTTAAATCTGTAACATGTCCAAAATAGTGATATTTATGGCAATAAAGTGACAGTAATGGCAGAGTTCTAAGTTAAAACAAAATACAGAAGTAACCGTGATAAGCAAATCACAGGGCTTCTTATAGGAGGCGCTATAACAATAAATGGATAGATATGTGGTACAAGATATATAATGTACTACCCTAGAAAAGCAGTATAAAATAAAATTACAAAAATTATATTAAAAAAGAATATACAAAACAGTGACTGGACAAACCAGATATGAAGTGTCCCAGCAAGTGTCCTCGGAACGTCCCAAAACTTGATAGGCCGCTCTCTGTCGTCACCCAAGGGGATGATGCACTTCTATGATGATAAGACAAAAACAGAAACAGAGGCGCCACATGTGTAGGTCAATAAAGAAACGAATCCAGACAGCAAGAGTATAAGGGTACTCAGAAAAGTAGCGGCACTCTATTATGCCAATAGGGACGGGCTGGTGTTCTGCAGCAACCAGCTAGCTGTGTGGAGGATCCCCACCGGATGCAGACAGCACTGGAAATCTCTGCCTTCTGTACCTCTGGCCAATGTTCCCAATGGCAATGCTTCCCTTTGACAAAAGCTGCAGATGGAATGGAGAGAGGGGCTGAACTGCCCTAAGGTTACTGAAATGGAGACTATCACACTCACACCAGACTTGTGTAAAAGTAAAAACCAGTATTTTATTATACAAAATAAAAATACCAAAGGTATAACAATTTACAGCTGGGTGTGTGAATATCAATCTCCTAACAAGAGTATAATAGCGACGCGTTTCTCTGGATCACCCTGTTTCCTCAGGCTTGTATGCTCTATGTATGTACAAATGCCCTTTAAATAGGGCTCAGTAACCTCATAATCCAAAGTCCCTCCCCTTCCTTTACACAAATTGTCCAATAGTTTCCTTCCTTTCTCAATCCACCCAGTTGTTGCTGTAATTATAGAATTACACTATGATCTATAAGTGTGATGAATCAATTCAATAAAGACCGTTATATACTGTAATAGAGAGAGGGTGTTGTCAGTAAGTGTTTTGATCTAAACTGTGTAGTGTCAATCGTGGCTAAATACGTGTTACTCTGAAAGTAAACAGATCTAACATGTGTTTACTTAATAACCAATCAAGTGATCCCATTTTAAGGGGCTTGTCCGTGAGTCTTCTATTAGCACAGTGAACGATATGGTTGTTGCCCTGGGATACAGGTAATGCGGACGTGACATAAGGTCACATGATAGGAATAACCATCCTGAATCTAAGCGTGGTTAAGAAACAATACGGAGTGACGTAGAATCACATGACCGCTGGAGTCCGTGTGCATTGGGCTCTGCGGTTAAGTAAGACTGTTTGGAGCGGTGGGAGCTAGTACTGGGAGCTAGTTTCTGTTTGTAAGTTGGTGCTCTTTTAAATACTAGTTTAGGTTGGGATGAGAGAGTTTTTTTCAGTACAGGGTCTTTCAGGAAACACGTAGGTAGTCAATTATACAATCACATATTCACACTTTTTCATCCCTCGTGCACTCGCTATGCTATTGGTGCTTAACACGAATGGGCGGCAACTATATTGTTGATATATTGTTTTTCCACCGCTCCAAACAGTCTTACTTAACCGCAGAGCCCAATGCACACGGACTCCAGCGGTCATGTGATTCTACGTCACTCCGTATTCTTTCTTAACCACGCTTAGATTCAGGATAGTTATTCCGATCATGTGACCTTATGTCACGTCCGCATTACCTGTATCCCAGGGCAACAACCATAGCGTTCACTGTGCTAATAGAAGACTGACGGACAAGCCCCTTAAAATGGGATCACTTGATTGGCTATTAAGTAAACACATGTTAGATCTGTTTACTTTCAGAGTAACACGTCTTTAGCCACGATCGACACTACACAGTTTATATCAAAACACTTACTGACAATACCCTCTCTCTATTACAGTATATAACGGTCTTTATTGAATTGATTCATCACACATATAGATTATCATAGTGTAATTCTATAATTACAGCAACAACTGGGTGGATTGAGAAAGGAAGGATACTATTGGACAATTTGTGTAAAGGAAGGGGAGGGACTTTGGATTATGAGGTTACTGAGCCCTATTTAAAGGGCATTTGTACATACATAGAGCATACAAGCCTGAGGAAACAGGGTGATCCCGAGAAACGCGTCGCTATTATACTCTTGTTAGGAGATTGATATTCACACACCCAGCTGTAAATTGTTATACCTTTGGTATTTTTATTTTGTATAATAAAATACTGGTTTTTACTTTTACACAAGTCTGGTGTGAGTGTGATAGTCTCCATTTCAGTAACCTTAGGGCAGTTCAGCCCCTCTCTCCATTCCATCTGCAGCTTTTGTCAAAGGGAAGCATCGCCATTGGGAACATTGGCCAGAGGTACAGAAGGCAGAGATTTCCAGTGCTGTCTGCATCCGGTGGGGATCCTCCACACAGCTAGCTGGTTGCTGCAGAACACCAGCCCGTCCCTATTGGCATAATAGAGTGCCGCTACTTTTCTGAGTACCCTTATAACCTTGCTGTCTGGATTCTTGTCTTTATTGACCTACACATGTGGCGCCTCTGTTTTTGTTTTTGTCTTATCACCATAGAGTTCTAAGTTAAAGGGACATAAACAAGTTGGGATAGAGACAAAATACTTTAATTACTTTACCTGCAAATTTATACTGCAGTGCCTCACCATTAACCCTTTCTTTTTAGTTTCTGAATTGTAAAGCTCTAACTCCCCCGACACATTTCCTTATCTGGCTGTATCTATATCTAATTGTTGTTTTGGTAGAATACAAAAATGCATAAGGATTATCTGCTGGAGCATGCCTAGTAGCTGTGAACTCAGTTGAAATACAATGCCTGTGTTTAAACACTGATAAGGGGGGGGGGGGGGGGTTAAGTTTGCTTCTCCAGGCAGCTTAGCTATGTAATTCATTTTGTTTGTTTTTGAAAGAGATTTTCAAATACTTTCCTGCAGTTTTTTTTTCTTTCATGCAAACTATTTTTAAGTAATTAGCCCTTTTAGGATATGCACATATCTCAACCTGTTTTATGTCCCTTTAACCCCTTAATGACCACAGCACTTTTCCATTTTCTGTCCGTTTGGGACCAAGGCTATTTTTACATTTCTGCTGTGTTTGTGTTTAGCTGTAATTTTCCTCTTACTCATTTACTGTACCCACATATATTATATACCGTTTTTCTCGCCATTAAATGGACTTTCTAAAGAGATCATTATTTTCATCATATCTTATAATTTACTATAAAAAAAATTATAAAATATGAGGAAAAAATGGAAAAAAACACACTTTTTCGAGCTTTGACCCCCAAAATCTGTTACACATCTACAACCACCAAAAAACACCCATGCTAAATAGTTTCTAAATTTTGTCCTGAGTTTAGAAATACCCAATGTTTACATCTTCTTTGCTTTTTTTGTAAGTTATAGGGCTATAAATACAAGTAGCACTTTGCTATTTCCAAACCATTATTTTTCAAAATTAGCGCTAGTTACATTAGAACACTAATATCTTTCAGGAATCTCTGAATATCCATTGACATGTATATATTTTTTTAGTAGACATCCCAAAGTATTGATCTAGGCCCATTTTGGTATATTTCATGCCATCATTTCGCTCGCCAAATGCGATTAAATACAAAAAATCGTTCACTTTTTCACTAATTTTTTCACAAACTTTTGGTTTCTCACTGAAATTATTTACAAACAGCTTGTGCAATTATGGCTTAAATGGTTGTAAATTCTTCTCTGGGATCCCCTTTGTTCAGAAATAGCAGACATATATGGCTTTGGCATTGCTTTTTAGCAATTAGAAGGCTGTTAAATGCCACTGCGCACTACACGTGTATTATGCCCAGCAGTAAAGGGGTTAATTAGGGAGCATGTAGGGAGCTTTTAGAGGTAATTTTAGCTTTGGTGTAGTGTTGTACACAACCCCAATTATTGATCTAGGCCAATTTTGGTATATTTCATGCCACCATTTCACCGCCAAATGCGATCAAATTAAAAAAACGTTACATTTCTCCAACATAGGTGTGTCCGGTCCACGGCGTCATCCTTACTTGTGGGATATTCTCTTCCCCAACAGGAAATGGCAAAGAGCCCAGCAAAGCTGGTCACATGATCCCTCCTAGGCTCCGCCTACCCCAGTCATTCTCTTTGCCGTTGTACAGGCAACATCTCCACGGAGATGGCTTAGAGTTTTTTAGTGTTTAACTGTAGTTTTTATTATTCAATCAAGAGTTTGTTATTTTAAAATAGTGCTGGTATGTACTATTTACTCAGAAACAGAAAAGAGATGAAGATTTCTGTTTGTATGAGGAAAATGATTTTAGCACCGTAACTAAAATCCATGGCTGTTCCACACAGGACTGTTGAGAGCAATTAACTTCAGTTGGGGGAACAGTGTGCAGTCTCTTGCTGCTTGAGGTATGACACATTCTAACAAGACGATGTAATGCTGGAAGCTGTCATTTTTCCCTATGGGATCCGGTAAGCCATGTTTATTACGATGGTAAATAAGGGCTTCACAAGGGCTTATTAAGATTGTAGACTTTTCTGGGCTAAATCGATTCAGTTTTAAAACATATTTAGCTTTGAGGAATCATTTTATCTGGGTATATTGATATTATAAATATCGGCAGGCACTGTATTAGACACCTTATTTCTCTGGGGCTTTCCCAAAGCATAAGCAGAGCCTCATTTTCGCGCCGGTGTGGCGCACTTGTTTTTGAGAGGCATGGCATGCAGTCGCATGTGAGAGGAGCTCTGATACTTAGAAAAGACTTTCTGAAGGCGTCATTTGGTATCGTATTCCCCTTTGGGTTTGGTTGGGTCTCAGCAAAGCAGATACCAGGGACTGTAAAGGGGTTAAAGTGTTAAAACGGCTCCGGTTCCGTTATTTTAAGGGTTAAAGCTTCCAAATTTGGTGTGCAATACTTTTAAGGCTTTAAGACACTGTGGTGAAAATTTGGTGAATTTTGTACAATTCCTTCATGTTTTTTCGCAATTGCAGTAATAAAGTGTGTTCAGTTTAAAAATTTAAAGTGACAGTAACGGTTTTATTTTAAAACGTTTTTTGTACTTTATTATCAAGTTTATGCCTGTTTAACATGTCTGAACTACCAGATAGACTGTGTTCTGAATGTGGGGAAGCCAGAATTCCTGTTCATTTAAATAAATGTGATTTATGTGATAATGACAATGATGCCCAAGATGATTCCTCAAGTGAGGGGAGTAAGCATGGTACTGCATCATTCCCTCCTTCGTCTACACGAGTCTTGCCCACTCAGGAGGCCCCTAGTACATCTAGCGCGCCAATACTCCTTACTATGCAACAATTAACGGCTGTAATGGATAATTCTGTCAAAAACATTTTAGCCAAAATGAACCCTTGTCAGCGTAAGCGTGGCTGCTCTGTTTTAGTTACTGAAGAGCATGACGACGCTGATATTAATATCTCTGAAGGGCCCCTAACTCAATCTGAGGGGGCCAGGGAGGTTTTGTCTGAGGGAGAAATTACTGATTCAGGGAACATTTCTCAACAGGCTGAACCTGATGTAATTGCATTTAAATTTAAGTTGGAACATCTCCGCATTCTGCTTAAGGAGGTATTATCCACTCTGGATGATTGTGAAAAGTTGGTCATCCCAGAGAAACTATGTAAAATGGACAAGTTCCTAGAGGTGCCGGAGCTCCCAGAAGCTTTTCCTATACCCAAGCGGGTGGCGGACATTGTTAATAAAGAATGGGAAAGGCCCGGTATTCCTTTCGTCCCTCCCCCCATATTTAAAAAATTGTTTCCTATGGTCGACCCCAGAAAGGACTTATGGCAGACAGTCCCCAAGGTCGAGGGAGCGGTTTCTACTTTAAACAAACGCACCACTATACCCATAGAGGATAGTTGCGCTTTCAAAGATCCTATGGATAAAAAATTAGAAGGTTTGCTTAAAAAGATGTTTGTTCAGCAGGGTTACCTTCTACAACCAATTTCATGCATTGTCCCTGTCACTACAGCCGCATGCTTCTGGTTTGATGAGCTGATAAAGGCGCTCGATAGTGATTCTCCTCCTTATGAGGAGATTATGGACAGAATCAATGCTCTCAAATTGGCTAATTCTTTCACCCTAGACGCCACTTTGCAATTGGCTAGGTTAGCGGCTAAGAATTCTGGGTTTGCTATTGTGGCGCGCAGAGCGCTTTGGTTGAAATCTTGGTCGGCTGATGCGTCTTCCAAGAACAAGCTACTAAACATTCCTTTCAAGGGGAAAACGCTGTTTGGCCCTGACTTGAAAGAGATTATCTCGGATATCACTGGGGGTAAGGGCCACGCCCTTCCTCAGGATCGGCCTTTCAAGGCGAAAAATAGACCTAATTTTCGTCCCTTTCGTAAAAACGGACCAGCCCAAAGTGCTACGTCCTCTAAGCAAGAGGGTAATACTTCTCAAGCCAAGCCAGCTTGGAGACCAATGCAAGGCTGGAACAAGGGAAAGCAGGCCAAGAAACCTGCCACTGCTACCAAGACAGCATGAAATATTGGCCCCCGATCCGGGACCGGATCTGGTGGGGGGCAGACTCTCTCTCTTCGCTCAGGCTTGGGCAAGAGATGTTCTGGATCCTTGGGCGCTAGAAATAGTCTCCCAGGGTTATCTTCTGGAATTCAAGGGACTTCCCCCAAGGGGGAGGTTTCACAGGTCTCAGTTGTCTTCAGACCACATAAAAAGACAGGCGTTCTTACATTGTGTAGAAGACCTGTTAAAAATGGGAGTGATTCATCCTGTTCCACTAAGAGAACAAGGGATGGGGTTCTACTCCAATCTGTTCATAGTTCCCAAAAAAGAGGGAACGTTCAGACCAATCTTAGATCTCAAGATCTTAAACAAGTTTCTCAAGGTTCCATCTTTCAAGATGGAAACCATTCGAACTATTCTTCCTTCCATCCAGGAGGGTCAATTCATGACCACGGTGGATTTAAAGGATGCGTATCTACATATTCCTATCCACAAGGAACATCATCGGTTCCTAAGGTTCGCATTCCTGGACAAACATTACCAGTTCGTGGCGCTTCCTTTCGGATTAGCCACTGCTCCAAGGATTTTCACAAAGGTACTAGGGTCCCTTCTAGCGGTGCTAAGACCAAGGGGCATTGCAGTAGTACCTTACCTGGACGACATTCTGATTCAAGCGTCGTCCCTTCCTCAAGCAAAGGCTCACACGGACATTGTCCTGGCCTTTCTCAGATCTCACGGCTGGAAAGTGAACGTGGAAAAGAGTTCTCTATCCCCGTCAACAAGGGTTCCCTTCTTGGGAACAATTATAGACTCCTTAGAAATGAGGATCTTTCTAACAGAGGCCAGAAAAACAAAACTTCTAGACTCTTGTCGGATACTTCATTCCGTTCCTCTTCCTTCCATAGCTCAGTGCATGGAAGTGATCGGGTTGATGGTGGCGGCTATGGACATAGTTCCTTTTGCGCGCATTCATCTAAGACCATTACAACTGTGCATGCTCAGTCAGTGGAATGGGGACTATACAGACTTGTCTCCGAAGATACAAGTAAATCAGAGGACCAGAGACTCACTCCGTTGGTGGCTGTCCCTGGACAATCTGTCTCAAGGGATGACGTTCCGCAGACCAGAGTGGGTCATTGTCACGACCGACGCCAGTCTGATGGGCTGGGGCGCGGTCTGGGGATCCCTGAAAGCTCAGGGTCTTTGGTCTCGGGAAGAATCTCTTCTACCGATAAATATTCTGGAACTGAGAGCGATATTCAATGCTCTCAAGGCCTGGCCTCGGCTAGCGAGGACCAAGTTCATACGGTTTCAATCAGACAACATGACAACTGTTGCGTACATCAACCATCAGGGGGGAACAAGGAGTTCCCTAGCGATGGAAGAAGTGACCAAAATCATTCTATGGGCGGAGTCTCACTCCTGCCACCTGTCTGCTATCCACATCCCAGGAGTGGAAAATTGGGAAGCGGATTTTCTGAGTCGTCAGACATTGCATCCGGGGGAGTGGGAACTCCATCCGGAAATCTTTGCCCAAGTCACTCACCTGTGGGGCATTCCAGACATGGATCTGATGGCCTCTCGTCAGAACTTCAAAGTTCCTTGCTACGGGGCCAGATCCAGGGATCCCAAGGCGGCTCTAGTGGATGCACTAGTAGCACCTTGGACCTTCAATCTAGCTTATGTGTTCCCGCCATTTCCTCTCATCCCCAGGCTGGTAGCCAGGATCAATCAGGAGAGGGCGTCGGTGATCTTGATAGCTCCTGCGTGGCCACGCAGGACTTGGTATGCAGATCTGGTGAATATGTCATCGGCTCCACCTTGGAAGCTACCTTTGAGACGAGACCTTCTTGTTCAGGGTCCGTTCGAACATCCGAATCTGGTTTCACTCCAGCTGACTGCTTGGAGATTGAACGCTTGATTTTATCGAAGCGAGGATTCTCAGATTCTGTTATCGATACTCTTGTTCAGGCCAGAAAGCCTGTAACTAGAAAGATTTACCACAAAATTTGGAAAAAATATATCTGTTGGTGTGAATCTAAAGGATTCCCTTGGGACAAGGTTAAGATTCCTAGGATTCTATCCTTCCTTCAAGAAGGATTGGAAAAAGGATTATCTGCAAGTTCCCTGAAGGGACAGATTTCTGCCTTGTCGGTATTACTTCACAAAAAGCTGGCAGCTGTGCCAGATGTTCAAGCCTTTGTTCAGGCTCTGGTTAGAATCAAGCCTGTTTACAAACCTTTGACTCCTCCTTGGAGTCTCAATTTAGTTCTTTCAGTTCTTCAGGGGGTTCCGTTTGAACCCTTACATTCCGTTGATATTAAGTTATTATCTTGGAAAGTTTTGTTTTTAGTTGCGATTTCTTCTGCTAGAAGAGTCTCAGAATTATCTGCTCTGCAGTGTTCTCCTCCTTATCTGGTGTTCCATGCAGATAAGGTGGTTTTACGTACTAAACCTGGTTTTCTTCCAAAAGTTGTTTCTAACAAAAACATTAACCAGGAGATTATCGTACCTTCTCTGTGTCCAAAACCAGTTTCAAAGAAGGAACGTTTGTTGCACAATTTGGATGTTGTTCGCGCTCTAAAATTCTATTTAGATGCTACAAAGGATTTTAGACAAACATCTTCCTTGTTTGTTGTTTATTCAGGTAAAAGGAGAGGTCAAAAAGCAACTTCTACCTCTCTCTCTTTTTGGATTAAAAGCATCATCAGATTGGCTTACGAGACTGCCGGACGGCAGCCTCCCGAAAGAATCACAGCTCATTCCACTAGGGCTGTGGCTTCCACATGGGCCTTCAAGAACGAGGCTTCTGTTGATCAGATATGTAGGGCAGCGACTTGGTCTTCACTGCACACTTTTACTAAATTTTACAAGTTTGATACTTTTGCTTCTTCTGAGGCTATTTTTGGGAGAAAGGTTTTGCAAGCCGTGGTGCCTTCCATTTAGGTGACCTGATTTGCTCCCTCCCTTCATCCGTGTCCTAAAGCTTTGGTATTGGTTCCCACAAGTAAGGATGACGCCGTGGACCGGACACACCTATGTTGGAGAAAACAGAATTTATGTTTACCTGATAAATTTCTTTCTCCAACGGTGTGTCCGGTCCACGGCCCGCCCTGGTTTTTTTAATCAGGTCTGATAATTTATTTTCTTTAACTACAGTCACCACGGTACCATATGGTTTCTCCTATGCAAATATTCCTCCTTAACGTCGGTCGAATGACTGGGGTAGGCGGAGCCTAGGAGGGATCATGTGACCAGCTTTGCTGGGCTCTTTGCCATTTCCTGTTGGGGAAGAGAATATCCCACAAGTAAGGATGACGCCGTGGACCGGACACACCGTTGGAGAAAGAAATTTATCAGGTAAACATAAATTCTGTTTTTTCACAATTTTAGGTTTCTCACTGAAATCATTTACAAACAGCTTGTGCAATTATGGCACAAATGGTTGTAAATGCTTCTCTGGGATCCCCTTTGTTCAGAAATAGCAGACATATATGGCTTTGGCATTGCTTTTTGGTAATTAGAAGGCCGCTAAATGCCACTGCGCACCACACGTGTATTATGCCCAGCAGTGAAGGGGTTAATTCTGTAGCTTGTAGGGAGCTTGTAGGGTTAATTTTAGCTTTAGTGTAGTGTAGTAGACAACCCAAAGTATTGATCTAGGCCCATTTTGGTATATTTCATGCCACCATTTCACCGCCAAATGAGATCAAATAAAAAAAAACGTTCCCTATTTCACAAACTTTTTCACAAACTTTAGGCTTCTCACTGAAATTATTTACAAACAGCTTGTGCAATTATGGCACAAATGGTTGTAAATGCTTCTCTGGGATCCCCTTTGTTCAGAAATAGCAGACATATATGTCTTTGGCGTTGCTTTTTGGTAATTAGAAGGCCGCCAAATGCCGCTGCGCATCACACGTGTATTATGGCTAGCAGTGAAGGGGTTAATTATGTAGCTTGTAGGGAGCTTGCAGGGTTAATTTTAGCTTTAGTGTAGAGCTCAGCCTCCCACCTGAAACATCAGACCCCCTGATCCCTCCCAAACAGCTCTCTTCCCTCCCCCACCCCACAATTGTCCCCGCCATCTTAAGTACTGGCAGAAACTCTGCCAGTACTAAAATAAAAGTTATATTTGTTTTTTTGGGGGTTTTTTTCTTAGCATATTTACATATGCTACTGTGTAGGATCCCCCTTAGCCCCCAACCTCACTGATCCCCCACCAAACAGATCTCTAACCCTCCCCCTCTGCCTTAATGGGCGCCATCTTGGGTACTGGCAGCTGTCTGCCAGTACCCAGTTTAGTAAAAAAAGTGTTTTTTTTATTTAATTGCCCTTTTCTGTAGCGTAGCTTCTCTCCCCCCCCCCCCCCGATCAACCCCCCTAGTGACGTATGGGATATACATTCCTACCAGGAGGGGCAAAGTTTCCCAAACCTCAAAATGCCTATAAATACACCCCTCACCACACCCACAATTCAGTTTTACAAACTTTGCCTCCTATGGAGGTGGTGAAGTAAGTTTGTGCTAGATTCTACGTTGATATGCGCTCCGCAGCAAGTTGGAGCCCGGTTTTCCTCTCAGCGTGCAGTGAATGTCAGAGGGATGTGAGGAGAGTATTGCCTATTTGAATTCAATGATCTCCTTTTACGGGGTCTATTTCATAGGTTCTCTGTTATCGGTCGTAGAGATTCATCTCTTACCTCCCTTTTCAGATCGACGATATACTCTTATATATACCATTACCTCTGCTGATTTTCGTTTCAGTACTGGTTTGGCTTTCTACAAACGTGTAGATGAGTGTCCTGGGGTAAGTAAATCTTATTTTCTGTGACACTCTAAGCTATGGTTGGGCACTTTATTTATAAAGTTCTAAATATATGTATTCAAACATTTATTTGCCTTGACTCAGAATGTTCAACATTCCTTATTTTCAGACAGTCAGTTTCATATTTGGGATAATGCGTTTGAATCAATCATTTTTTCTTACCTTAAAAATTTGACTTTTTTTCCCTGTGGGCTGTTAGGCTCGCGGGGGCTGAAAATGCTTCATTTTATTGCGTCATTCTTGGCGCGGACTTTTTTGGCGCAAAAAATCTTTTCTGTTTCCGGCGTCATACGTGTCGCCGGAAGTTGCGTCATTTTTTGACGTCCTTTTGCGCCAAAAATGTCGGCGTTCCGGATGTGGCGTCATTTTTGGCCAAAAAATATGGGCGTCGCTTTTGTCTCCACATTATTTCAGTCTGATTTTTTCTTTGCTTCTGGTTACTAGAAGCTTGTTTATTGGCATTTTTTCCCATTCCTGAAACTGTCATTTAAGGAATTTGATCAATTTTGCTTTATATGTTGTTTTTTCTCTTACATATTGCAAGATGTCTCACGTTGCATCTGAGTCAGAAGATACTTCAGGAAAATCGCTGTCTAGTGCTGGAACTACCAAAGCTAAGTGTATCTGCTGTAAACTTTTGGTAGCTATTCCTCCGGCTGTTGTTTGTATTAATTGTCATGACAAACTTGTTAAAGCAGATAATATTTCCTTTAGTAATGTACCATTGCCTGTTGCAGTTCCCTCAACATCTAAGGTGCAGAATGTTCCTGATAACATAAGAGATTTTGTTTCTGAATCCATCAAGAAGGCTATGTCTGTTATTTCTCCTTCTAGTAAACATAAAACATCTTTTAAAACTTCTCTCTCTACAGATGAATTTTTAAATGAACATCATCATTCTGATTCTGATGACTCTTCTGGTTCAGAGGATTCTGTCTCAGAGATTGATGCTGATAAATCTTCATATTTATTTAAAATGGAATTTATTCGTTCTTTACTTAAAGAAGTACTAATTGCTTTAGAAATAGAGGATTCTGGTCCTCTTGATACTAATTCTAAACGTTTAGATAAGGTGTTTAAATCTCCTGTGGTTATTCCAGAAGTTTTTCCTGTTCCTAATGCTATTTCTGAAGTAATTTCCAGAGAATGGGATAAATTGGGTAATTCATTTACTCCTTCTAAACGTTTTAAGCAATTATATCCTGTGCCGTCTGACAGATTAGAATTTTGGGACAAAATCCCTAAAGTTGATGGGGCTATTTCTACCCTTGCTAAACGTACTACTATTCCTACGTCAGATGGTACTTCGTTTAAAGATCCTTTAGATAGGAAAATTGAATCCTTTCTAAGAAAAGCTTATCTGTGTTCAGGTAATCTTCTTAGACCTGCTATATCTTTGGCTGATGTTGCTGCAGCTTCAACTTTTTGGTTGGAGACTTTAGCGCAACAAGTAACAGATCATGATTCTCATAATATTATTATTCTTCTTCAGCATGCTAATAATTTTATCTGTGATGCCATTTTTGATATTATCAGAGTTGATGTCAGGTTTATGTCTCTAGCTATTTTAGCTAGAAGAGCTTTATGGCTTAAAACTTGGAATGCTGATATGGCTTCTAAATCAACTCTACTTTCCATTTCTTTCCAGGGTAACAAATTATTTGGTTCTCAGTTGGATTCCATTATCTCAACTGTTACTGGTGGGAAAGGAACTTTTTTACCACAGGATAAAAAATCTAAGGGTAAAAACAGGGCTAATAATCGTTTTCGTTCCTTTCGTTTCAACAAAGAACAAAAGCCTGATCCTTCATCCTCAGGAGCAGTTTCAGTTTGGAAACCATCTCCAGTCTGGAATAAATCCAAGCCTTCTAGAAAGGCAAAGCCTGCTTCTAAGTCCACATGAAGGTGCGGCCCTCATTCCAGCTCAGCTGGTAGGGGGCAGGTTACGTTTTTTCAAAGAAATTTGGATCAATTCTGTTCACAATCTTTGGATTCAGAACATTGTTTCAGAAGGGTACAGAATTGGTTTCAAGATGAGACCTCCTGCAAAGAGATTTTTTCTTTCCCGTGTCCCAGTAAATCCAGTGAAAGCTCAAGCATTTCTGAATTGTGTTTCAGATCTAGAGTTGGCTGGAGTAATTATGCCAGTTCCAGTTCTGGAACAGGGGATGGGGTTTTATTCAAATCTCTTCATTGTACCAAAGAAGGAGAATTCCTTCAGACCAGTTCTGGATCTAAAAATATTGAATCGTTATGTAAGGATACCAACGTTCAAAATGGTAACTGTAAGGACTATCTTGCCTTTTGTTCAGCAAGGGCATTATATGTCCACAATAGATTTACAGGATGCTTATCTGCATATTCCGATTCATCCAGATCATTATCAGTTCCTGAGATTCTCTTTTCTGGACAAGCATTACCAGTTTGTGGCTCTGCCGTTTGGCCTAGCTACAGCTCCAAGAATTTTTACAAAAGTTCTCGGTGCCCTTCTGTCTGTAATCAGAGAACAGGGTATTGTGGTATTTCCTTATTTGGACGATATCTTGGTACTTGCTCAGTCTTTACATTTAGCAGAATCTCATACGAATCGACTTGTGTTGTTTCTTCAAGATCATGGTTGGAGGATCAATTTACCAAAAAGTTCATTGATTCCTCAGACAAGGGTAACTTTTCTGGGTTTCCAGATAGATTCAGTGTCCATGACTCTGTCTTTAACAGACAAGAGACGTCTAAAATTGATTTCAGCTTGTCGAAACCTTCAGTCACAATCATTCCCTTCGGTAGCCTTATGCATGGAAATTCTAGGTCTTATGACTGCTGCATCGGACGCGATCCCCTTTGCTCGTTTTCACATGCGACCTCTTCAGCTCTGTATGCTGAATCAATGGTGCAGGGATTACACAAAGATATCTCAATTAATATCTTTAAAACCGATTGTACGACACTCTCTAACCTGGTGGACAGATCACCATCGTTTAATTCAGGGGGCTTCTTTTGTGCTTCCGACCTGGACTGTAATTTCAACAGATGCAAGTCTCACAGGTTGGGGAGCTGTGTGGGGATCTCTGACGGCACAAGGAGTTTGGGAATCTCAGGAGGTGAGATTACCGATCAATATTTTGGAACTCCGTGCAATTTTCAGAGCTCTTCAGTCTTGGCCTCTTCTGAAGAGAGAATCGTTCATTTGTTTTCAGACAGACAATGTCACAACTGTGGCATACATCAATCATCAAGGAGGGACTCACAGTCCTCTGGCTATGAAAGAAGTATCTCGAATTCTGGTTTGGGCGGAATCCAGCTCCTGTCTAATCTCTGCGGTTCATATCACAGGTATAGACAATTGGGAAGCGGATTATCTCAGTCGCCAAACGTTACATCCGGGCGAATGGTCTCTTCACCCAGAGGTATTTCTTCAGATTGTTCAAATGTGGGGACTTCCAGAAATAGATCTGATGGCCTCTCATCTAAACAAGAAACTTCCCAGGTATCTGTCCAGATCCAGGGATCCTCAAGCGGAAGCAGTGGATGCATTGTCACTTCCTTGGAAGTATCATCCTGCCTATATCTTTCCGCCTCTAGTTCTTCTTCCAAGAGTAATCTCCAAGATTCTGAAGGAATGCTCGTTTGTTCTGCTGGTAGCTCCGGCATGGCCTCACAGGTTTTGGTATGCGGATCTTGTCCGGATGGCCTCTTGCCATCCGTGGACTCTTCCGCTACGACCAGACCTTCTGTCGCAAGGTCCTTTTTTCCATCAGGATCTCAAATCCTTAAATTTAAAGGTATGGAGATTGAACGCTTGATTCTTAGTCAAAGAGGTTTCTCTGACTCTGTGATTAATACTATGTTACAGGCTCGTAAATCTGTATCCAGAGAGATATATTATAGAGTCTGGAAGACTTATATTTCTTGGTGTCTTTCTCATCATTTTTCTTGGCATTCTTTTAGAATTCCAAGAATTTTACAGTTTCTTCAGGATGGTTTAGATAAAGGTTTGTCCGCAAGTTCCTTGAAAGGACAAATCTCTGCTCTTTCTGTTCTTTTTCACAGAAAGATTGCTAATCTTCCTGATATTCATTGTTTTGTACAAGCTTTGGTTCGTATAAAACCTGTCATTAAGTAAATTTCTCCTCCTTGGAGTTTGAATTTGGTTCTAGGGGCTCTTCAAGCTCCTCCGTTTGAACCTATGCATTCATTGGACATTAAATTACTTTCTTGGAAAGTTTTGTTCCTTTTGGCAATCTCTTCTGCCAGAAGAGTTTCTGAATTATCTGCTCTTTCTTGTGAGTCTCCTTTTCTGATTTTTCATCAGGATAAGGCAGTGTTGCGAACTTCTTTTGAATTTTTACCTAAAGTTGTGAATTCCAACAACATTAGTAGAGAAATTGTGGTTCCTTCATTATGTCCTAATCCTAAGAATTCTAAGGAGAAATCGTTACATTCTTTGGATGTTGTTAGAGCTTTGAAATATTATGTTGAAGCTACTAAGTCTTTCCGAAAGACTTCTAGTTTATTTGTTATCTTTTCCGGTTCTAGAAAAGGCCAGAAAGCTTCTGCCATTTCTTTGGCATCTTGGTTGAAATCTTTAATTCATCTTGCCTATGTTGAGTCGGGTAAAACTCCGCCTCAAAGGATTACAGCTCATTCTACTAGGTCAGTTTCTACTTCCTTTGCGTTTAGGAATGAAGCTTCGATTGATCAGATTTGCAAAGCAGCAACTTGGTCCTCTTTGCATACTTTTACTAAATTCTACCATTTTGATGTATTTTCTTCTTCTGAAGCAGTTTTTGGTAGAAAAGTACTTCAGGCAGCGGTTTCAGTTTGAATCTTCTGCTTATGTTTTTCATTAAACTTTATTTTGGGTGTGGATTATTTTCAGCAGGAATTGGCTGTCTTTATTTTATCCCTCCCTCTCTAGTGACTCTTGCGTGGAAAGATCCTCATCTTGGGTAATCATTATCCCATACGTCACTAGCTCATGGACTCTTGCTAATTACATGAAAGAAAACATAATTTATGTAAGAACTTACCTGATAAATTCATTTCTTTCATATTAGCAAGAGTCCATGAGGCCCACCCTTTTTTGTGGTGGTTATGATTTTTGTATAAAGCACAATTATTCAAATTCCTTATTTTATATGCTTTCGCACTTTTTTATCACCCCACTTCTTGGCTATTCGTTAAACTGAATTGTGGGTGTGGTGAGGGGTGTATTTATAGGCATTTTGAGGTTTGGGAAACTTTGCCCCTCCTGGTAGGAATGTATATCCCATACGTCACTAGCTCATGGACTCTTGCTAATATGAAAGAAATTAATTTATCAGGTAAGTTCTTACATAAATTATGTTTTTTTTACTTTTATCAACCTTTATTTTTCTGCAGTGTAGCGGTTCGCTCCCGCTCCCGCCTCCGCCCCGTGCGCGCCCCCGATCCCGCCCCCCTCCACTTCATTCGGCACATTGATGGCCGCCCACCCGCCTCCCAGACTTGCTCCCACCCAACAACGATACCGGCCACCGATGTCCGGTGCAGAGAGGGCCACAGAGTGGCTCTCTCTGCATCGGATGGCCAAGGGGGGTTATTGCAGGATGCCTCGATATTGAGGCATCACTGCAATAACCAGAAAGCAGCTGGAAGCGAGCAGGATCGCTTCCAGCTGCTTTCCAGACCAAGGACGTACGCCACACGTCCTCGGTCATTAACTGTATTTATTTTGAGGACGTGTGGCGTACGTCCTTGGTCGTTAAGGGGTTAAAGGGGTATGAAAGTCAAAATTAAACTTTCATGATTCTGCTAGAGCATATAATTTTAAGACACTTTTAAAATTGTTTCTATTTTCAAATGTACTTTGTTCTTTTGCTATCCCTTGTTTGAATAGAATATGCACATATCCTTCACTACTGGGAGCTAACTAATGATTGGTTGCTGCATATGTTTGTTTCTTGACATTGGCTCACCAAATGTTTTCAGGTAGCTCCCAGTATTGCATTGCTGCTATAAAGCTGACTTAACTACATGTGAAATCTCTTTTCAGCTGTTAAATACACTGTTATATACAAGCAAGTTCCTTGTTTCAGAATATGCTTGATGGAAATGTGAAAGTTTAAATATGTATATGTGTATAAAGCACTGTTATACAATTATTGTAATGCTTTATATCTCTTTGGTCTGATAAATGCAAATGTACAAGAAGCTTGCAATGTTCTACACCATAAGATTCATCTCTCTACCAAATTTCATTAAAGGACCGTAATAGTCGAAAAATGACATGCTCTAATTCATTACAGCATGTCATTTTATAACTATCAACCCTACACTACTGTATGTCTAATGAATTAAAGCATGTGATTTTTATCATGTTATGACCCTATTGAATTTTGTAACATTTCAATCGAAATACAACAAGAGAAAACCGTACATCAGGTATTATGAACAGTTACAGCATCAATGTAAACTCTTAACAATTAAATATCAGATTTAAAATGTACATGTGTACCTTACCTCATATATATATATATATATATATATAATTTCCCACTCATTCCTAATTGTAACACTAGTGTTTGTGAATGTTCCCTCTGTCTAGCTTCGGTGAACATGATCCATGGTTCCCAGACACTGAGAAAGTGATCTCTAATGGATAGTAGGTCTGCCACAGAGCAGCTCAGTTGATAAATATAATCTGTCTTTCTTTCCTATGGCATGGAGAGTCCACTAATTCATTCCAATTACTAGTGGGAATTCAACTCCTGGCAAATAGGAGGAAGCAAAGAGCACCCCAGCAGAGCTGTTAAGTGTCACCTCTCTTACCCATAACCCCCAGTCATTCTCTTTGTCTCTTTCAAGGGAGGATGTACGAAGATGGTGTCTGAAGATATTTATTCCTTTTATGGGTACTTTACCCTGCAAGCAAGGATTGGGGCTATGCTGTGTCCATGTCAATCTCTTTAGTAAGAGAAATGGTGGCTATTAGCAGTTAGAAAGCGGCAAAGTAGTCTTTGCTTTATTTCTAACATTGCTACCCCTTTATAGAAAGCCAGGATTGGTTACTCTGTTCTTTCTTTTTCTTTAGGTCCCTTACAGAGAGTGGAGTATCTGTTACACCTTAGAAACTGTTCCTGCCCTGCAGCTGGAGGTCACTGTCAGGATGAAGATTGCTTCTGTCAGACCTGAATCGGGTGAGAAGACTGCATGGTGCAGATGAAGACTTCAAAACGTCCCTGTATCCCTGCCCCCATGGCTTGTGGTCAAACGGGGTTTTACTGTGGGTTAAGGATTTTTCATATCTATTGCTGGGTATCCTCCAGTGGGGGTGGGCAATGAGATGAGGTGACAATGTGGGCACTTTTTAATCATGGGCTTCTGATAGAGGTCTTGTCAGGGTGCCAGGAATCAGACTGAGACGAGAAGTACAAAAATAATCACACCTTTATTAATAGCAAAAAATAATAAAATGTCCACAAGTCAAATAACAAGCCAGGAATCAAAACCAGAGCTGGTAGTCAGATGAGCCGAGTCAGGAGCCAAAGTGAATAGTCAGTCGAGCCGGAATCAGGAACAAGGAAAACAGCAGAGTCAGGAACAAGCCAGGGATCAGGAACCAGGAAGGAAGTCAGGCAGCCAGGTAATACACAGGAACTCTCACAAACAGGTCTGAGACAACGCAAAGGCAAAGCATACTGAACAGAGGCCCTTTAAATAATAAGTGATGACATCACAATTCTGAGACTGCATCCTGTCTCACATGGACGATGCACACAAGTCTGGCCATAAAAGGAAGTGCAGGAATTGAGCAGCATCCCCCACAATGCACCATAGTCAGGAAGAGAGGTGAGTAAAATGGCTGCCAGCAGCACATGGCAAACACAACAGGGAAAAAAACCTGACAGGTCTTAAGCATTCAGTGCTGATGCGCTCCCTCTCAGCAGCGGTGGCTCTAGGGTTTTATATAGTATGACCGAGGCCACCGCTCTTTAGCATAAATGTACACTCCTAGATCGGTACTTTCTAAATATTCTTTTAGGACTAAAGAATGGAATTGTTTATGTTTATTACGGCGCGCAGCTTGGGACGCCATTTTATGTGTGTGGCGCAGCTCTGGTCCTGTCCTTTTCCCGGAGCTAGCAGTGTAGGTTTGTATTGTGGGGCAAATCCTGCTGCTAGTCGGGACGAGAATTTC
The DNA here is from genome assembly GCF_027579735.1 of Bombina bombina. Taxonomy (NCBI): domain Eukaryota; kingdom Metazoa; phylum Chordata; class Amphibia; order Anura; family Bombinatoridae; genus Bombina; species Bombina bombina. Next base: position 479,896,109 of record NC_069503.1, on the reverse strand, counting down.
CTGCTAATTAGACATGGGGTTATGCCTAACATATTAGTACCTGATGTATGGAGGGTGATACCAGTTCCCCTGTCTAACGGTATCTGCTGGACCCCTGTGAGCTAAGTGAGAACTGTCCTTCTACTGAGAGGTAAGATCGCGGCTTTGCCATTCGTCCTACTCTTTTTTTTTTCTGCTCTATCTCTCGTGAAGAGGGATATTAGTTTTGGAGGACTTAGTGGTCTGGGGATATTTGATGTCCAGCGGTAAGTTTACGGCAGGCAGTATTGACACGCTCCTTAAACCAGGAGCAGAAACACTCATTTAGCAGAGATTTACAGCTGCCCCTAATGTGTCCGAGTATTTATTAGGCTCTAGGGGAGATTTTAAGTGTGATCCCGCCGAGATATTTTTGGTGCAATCTCGCTTTCTTTCTATGGCGAGTCATGGGCCTTATATCTCACAGTGTATATCAGGGTTGTGCTATACAATGGATATTGAGAGCTAAGGGAGTATAGATTATATACTCGCCTTAGGGGAGATCGCTAAGCTGCTTCAGGATAATTTGTATTTGGTTCCATGGGGATATGTATATTTTATTTATAAAAAAATTTTGTACTAATTCTGTTTGGTGTTAGATTACATACCATGCACTGTTTAGTTCTGTAACATAGTACTTTTTCCCCCTATTTCGTTGCGATTCCCTGGTATTGTCTGCCATCTAGTGGCAGTTTAATGTATTTATGCAGCCAAGTTATAAAGAATAAAATTTTATTATCATTCTTTAAGAATGTTCATGTTTGATGCTTCTGAAGAATGTATCTTTATATATGATGTTTCATATAGCATAATCCTCTGAGGGGATTTAATTTATGATGTTTATCTATTTATACGTTGAAATTTTAGTATATATAGTTATGGTGTTCATCTATTTATACGTTGAAAATTCCCCTCTGTAAGGTTATCAACTTTTATTCCTCTGAGGGATATTAATTAATGATGTTCATCTGCCTATTTATAGGTTAAATTTTATCCTGTGAGGGGATTTAAATTTATGATGTTAATCTAAATATTTATATGTTGAAATTTCCCCTTCTTTAAGGTTTTCAACTTTTATTCCTCTAAGGGATATCACTTAATGATGTGCATCTATGTACTTATATGTTTAGATTAACCTTTTTCTAATGTTTTCAACTTTTATTCCTTTGAGGGATATTAATATACATATAAGTGTATGTGCGCTGTCTTTTATTCTCATTCATAGTGTAGAGATCTGCAGCTAAGACTATGTCAGCATCTGTGGGTCTCAGGTAATATTCAGTTTTATAACACTAATATGATTTAGACCTTTTTTTCATACTCCATTCCATATAAGGGATTCTGAAATGTCTGTGACATCTTTTTTTTTTTTGTCCAAGATTTTATATATTCATTCCTTTTGTAGTTCAAGCCAGGGACATGTCTTCCTCTTACTTTTCCAAACCGGAGCATCCAGGACTTCATGGAGATCCGGTTAACCTTGGGATTAAGGAGAAGCAATCCAAGAGATCCACGATGTCCAATATTCTTGTGCTGTGGAAATAGTATCCAGGGATACAGGTTAGGTTTCAAGTCTTGTCACCCTTGGAGCAGATTTTTCCTGTCTAGGTTATCTGCTATCCAGGTGAAGAGAGGCCTTCTTTAACTGCGTAAAGGATCTATCTTCTCTTGGAGTAATTGTTCCAGTTCCCGTGGCGGATAGGGGTCTAGGATTTATACAATCTTTTTTTTGTGGTTTCCACGAACCAGTATTGGAGCTTAGGTGTCTCAATTAGCTTTGTTCTACCCTTAATTCAGGAGGGTCAGTTCATAACTTCCATAGACCTGAAGGACGCATATCTACATGCTTCTATTAGCAGGGAAAATCACATTTCCTGCAGGGTTTTTTTTCAGTTTATTGTCCTTCCCTTTGACCTTGCTACAGTTCACAAAGGTTCTAGGGGCATTTTCGGCGATGATCAGTTTTCATGGAATAGTGGTGGCTCCCTACCTGGACGACTTCTTGGTCCAGGTGCCATCTTTTTATTTAAAAAGATCTCATTCTAAGATGCTGTTGTTCATTTTATATTCCCACGGGTGGAGAGTGAATCTGGAGAAGGTTCCCTGGCGCCACCCACCAGGATGTGTTCGTAGGAACGATTATAGACTCTCGGTACATGAAGTTTTTTTCTGACAGATGTCAGAAAATCCAAACTTTTTGCTTCTTTCTTTTCACTTCAGTCCTCTATCAGTCCATCTGTGGCTCGGTATATGGTATGGAGGTAATTGGTCTGTTTGCTTCAATGGACATTGTCCCCTTTGCTTGTTCCATTTGAGACCCTTTGAGTTAGGGATGCTTAGGTTATGGAAGGAAGTCCACTTGGATCTCTCTGAGGATTGCTCTAGTCCTTTACGGCTCAGGGTCTTTGGGCTCGAGGGGAGTTTTCTCATACCATTCACATCCTAGAGTTGAGAGCACTAAAATCCGGGCCTCGTCTAGGATTGGTCCAGTTTTCAGATTCAAATCAGACAACTTTTGTTCGGTGGCGTACTTCAACCACCAGAGAGTTTGTTAGCTATGACGGAGATGTCTCACATTTTCTCCTCTATACCAGGTGTCAGCAACCTTGGCTCTCCAGATGTTTTGGAACTACATTTCCCATGATGCTAAGACATTCTTTAGGCTGTCTGAGCATCATGGGAAATGTAGTTCCAAAACATCAGGAGAGCCAAGGTTGCTGACCCCTGCTCTATACTATCCATATCCCTAGGGTGGTCAACTGGGAGGCGGATTTTCTGAGCAGACAGACCTTTCATTCCGAGGAGTGGGTTCTCCTCCCGGAGGTATTTCAATGATATCCCTCAGGTGGGGTTCCGGAGTTGCATCTGATGATGTTGCACCCTGGGAGGGATCTGAATCTCTGTATTGACTCTAGCTAAGCTTACAAGCTGTGTATACGGCAATGCTATGGTGTAAAAGGGAGTCTGCTGTAAAGCAGACTTGAAGTTAAGGAGTGAGTCATTGTGAACTTAATTTGCATCTCTTTTAACGCCAAGCATCCTAGGTACGGTTCAGGTTCTGGAGATTGACATGTCGCTTTGTTCGAATCTCTGGCGGTGGCTTGGAACTTCAGTCTAACATATCTGTGCCTTTCGTTTTGTCTACTTGAATTATTGCTCCTATCAAGTAATAGAGGGCGTCAGTGTTTCTGAATAGCTCCCGCTAGGCTTCGCAGGACCTGGATCCAGTAAATAATTAAATTCTTCTCATTGAAGGTTGCTTTTGAGGAAGGACCTTCTACTTCAGTTTATTTTTCTCCTCTCAAATCTGGTTTCTGTAAGGCTGGCTACTTGGAGATTAAACGTCTAGGTTTAACTAGGCAGGGTTTTTTCTGAGAAGGTCATTGTTAACATGTTTCAGGCTCGTAAACCTGTTGTTCGCATGATTTAACGTCCGGTATGGCAAAATTGCCTTTATTGGTGTGTCTTGGGGTGTTTCTCTTGGAGCAGCGTAAAAGTACCTCACATTTTGTCTCTTCAGGTTGGTCTGTAGAAAGGTTTATCAGTTAGTACTCTAAAGGGTCAGATTTCTGCTCTGTCTAGTCTTTTGCCAGAAATGTCTGGCAGTTCTGCTAGATGGTCAATCTTTTGTGCAGTCCTTAGTCAGAATTAGGCCTGTGTTTTATCCTGTTGCTACTCGTTGGAGCCTTGATCTTTCTTGTTAAAAGTTCTGCAGCAGGCTCCGTTCGAGCCTATGCAAACAGTTGATATTCAATTTTGTTTCTTCTTGCTATTTTGTCTGCTTACAGAGTTTCAAAGCTTTCAAACTTAGTGTGATCCACTTATGTTATTTGGCAGATAAGACAGTTTTCAATACTAAGTGGGGGTTTTCCCAGGTAGATTTCAGATCTCAATATTAATCTGAAAATTGTTGTTTCCTTCTTTTGTCCTTATCCTTCGTCTCAGAAGAAATGCGTTGCTACATATTCTGGATCTTGTGTGTGCTCTGAATTCCTTCAAGTGACTAAGGATTTTCTGTCCTGTTCCGTTGTTCGCTTCTGGTAAGCGTGTAGATCAGAAGTCACGCTTCTACTTCTTTTTGGTTGATAAGTGTTATCCGGTTAGCTTATGAGACAGCTGGACATCGGCCTCCTGAGAGAGTTACGGCTCATTCCGCTAGGGCTGTCTCTTCTTCCTGGGCTTTCAATAATGAAGCTTCCTGCAATGATTCTGCAAGGCGGCCGCTGGGTCCTCATTGCATTCTTTTTCCAAATTCTACAAATTTGATGCTTTTGCCTCGGCTGAGACTTCCTTTGGGAGACAAGTTCTTCAAGCGGTGGTGCCTTCTGTTTAGGTACACTTGTCTTGTTCTCCCTCCCTTTCATTCTGTGTCCTCTAATTGGGTATTGGTTCCCCCTAGTAATTGGAATTAATTTGTGAACTGTCCATGCCATAGGAAATAAAACAAAATTTATGCTTACCTGATAAATTTCTTTCTGTCCAGGCATGGAGAGTCCACATACCGCCCTTATTTACTTTTAAGATGGCAAATTTTTGGTATAAACCTCAGGCACCTCTATACCCTCATGTTATCTTCTTTTCCTTCGGCCGAATGACTGATGGTTATGGGTAAGGGAAGTGACACTTAACAGCTCTGCTGGGGTGCTCTTTGCCTCCTCCTGCTGTCCAGTAGTTGAATTCCCACTAGTAATTGGAATGAATTCGTGGACTCTCCATGCCTGGAATAAATTTATCAAGTAAGCATACATTTTGTTTTTGCTCTATTACTTTAAAGCTAGGGGGGTTTCGTTTTCCAAAACTTGAAGATGCAGATTCTAGTTGCTGTGCATAGTAAGGCTACTCATTTGTTATGTTGTTGGGGAGTCCCGTGATTGGAAATGCAGAAGTGCGTGTTCGGGAGTTATAGTTTCTTCTGTTTTCAAGTATAGTTCTGATCAGTTTAGTGGTTTCTTCCCAAATGTTGTGTATTTTGGTGCAGTGCCATCAAGTATATATGTATGTTCCCTTGTTTGAGGCATTTCCCGATTTGTATTCGGGGTTTGATGTAAGTACCATCGGAAAGGCATTTTTCATGTAATTCTCTGGAGATTGGTACTACGTGTAAATTATGTGCCATGTGTCAAATTTTTAATCCATTCTTGTAGGGGCCATTCTTTCCCTAGCTCTTCCTCCCATTTTTTTGCATTCGTGTTATGACCCTTTTTAAAGTTGCTTTAGTAATTTTAGCTCTGTAACCTGTTTTACAAAATAATCTTCCTCATCTTCCTATTACAAAAATGTATTTTCCTTCCATTGGCAGTGAGAGTCCACGTGAACATTTATAACCTATGGAAAATACTATTCCTGTCCACCAGAAGGAGCAAAGACACATCAAACAAGGCTATAAATATCCCTCCCACTTCCCCTACCCTCCAGTAGTTCTTTGCCTCGTAAATGGAGGTAGACAGAGAGAGGTGCTCTGTAAAGAAAAATGAAGTTGATCATGGATTGGCTCTGTGAGCCGGGGGATTATATATCCATATAAATCTTCAATTGAGTATTGTATGCCGGTCGACCCTGGGTGTTCCCATGCCTCTTTCCAGTCTAACCTAAATCCCCTGTCTGATAACGAGGTGTGTTTAACACTAAATTACAGACTTATGATAGGTAAGTTGTCCCCTCTTTCATGGCAAAATGTCTAATAAAGAGGTGGTGTAGGTCTTGTCCCTTCGCTAGGGATGCGTTTTTTGTGCATTTTCCCTTTCCGCTTTGAAAGGCATTCTCTTCGCCATAAATAGGACCGGAGATCCAGCCATAGTCACATAAGGTTTGAGAGGGCTGTGCTTCGGCGCATTAACATGCAAGACAATGACGAGCATCTCTTTTGTATTTTGGACATTTATCACCCAGTCGCGGGTCAACTTCATTCTATACATAACAGCAGGCGCCCCCAGTGGGCTAATGGGTGTGAATTAATACAACAGGCTATGTCTCGGGTACAGGCCTGCAGCGGTGGGGCGGTGACTCTGTTTCCCGCCCTAAACTGAGCCTTTGCTTCAGATGCACTACACAGTAGTTCTGTGGGAGAGTGGTAGTAACACGGCTTGGCCGGACCAGAGTTGGTAAGACGCCCTTAACAGTGCTTACAAAGGGGACAATAATTTGAATGCTTTTAGGAGACATATACCCCGCTGAGTTGTACATTAAATATTTTTTCTCTCACACTATGGACACTATTCTTGATGGAGGAATATTATTTTTGAATTCCATTGACAATAGTAAATTTATGCTATGCAAATTATTCACTGTGAACCCTCAGGCACAACTCTGTAAATGTTGTCTAACATGTACTGACATCTCACTCAGGAGACCCAAGCAGTCACAACCATAGAGAGTGCTCCTGCATACCCCGATTTCCTGCAGGTCTACTACAGCTTTCTTACGCCTCGGCTGATGTGGACATTCCTGTCCAACAGCCCATGAATGTGAATTCTGTTGCCCCAGAGTGTGGCACAGAGAGCGTCTCAGCTTCGGCTGGGGCTGGGCTGTCTACCTCATGACCTTATGCCCGCTTAGAAGAGGCTGTGTCTGCTGCCCTGAACACTAGACAGGTATCGGAAGAGAAATGTTAAAAGTTGTACTGTAGCCCCGGTGCGGCGGCAAAGTCCACGACTGATAGTTATGGGCAACCGATCTGAGGATGAACCTTAGCTCTGAAGGAGAACTTTCCTTCCTCTGACTCTTCTGATGGAGAGTTGAAAGCGGACTCTGAATAGGGGATGATTAGTTTCAAGATGGAGCTGCTTAGGCTCCTATTGAAGAGGGTCCTATCTACCCTGGGGGGTTCCGGCGGCTAAGCCACCTGAGGGAGGAACAGGTTCAGAGACTGGAATCATTGTTTAGACCTAGGCCCCAGGATGTTTTTTCCGGTACCCCCAGTTTTTGCTGATTATTATCTCTAAAAAATGTGATAAGCCAGGGACCCCTTTTGCCCCTTCGACAGCATTTAAAAGATTGTTTCCCGTTTCAGCTACCCACACTGAGGTTTGAACAGTGCTGCTTTATGATTCACTACTATCCCGCTTGAAGACAGCACGTCCTTTAAGGATTCCTTAGACAGAAAGCTGAGGACATCTCAGACGTTTTTTACAGTCCTGGCACCCTGTTTCGCTCAGCAGTGGGAATTGCTGCAGTCACGGGGGCGAGCCAAGTTCTGGTTTGAATATTTAGCAAGCTGATTACTGTGGAAACTCCTCTGAAGGAGATCCAGGATCGTATATAATCCAATGGCTGGCAAATGCCTTTATCAGGGATGCCCATCCTACAATTTATTTGCATTAACCGCTAAGAACTTAAGCTTTGCGGTTCTGGCTAGGATGGTCTTGTAGCTTAAGTCGTGGTCTGTGGATAACGTGTATAAGGTCTAGACTTTTATCTTTGGCCTTCAAGGGCAAGTACCCTATTTTGGTCTGGGTCTGGACTCCAACATTGCCACTTTTACAAATGGTAAGGGAGCTTTTCTACCTCAGGATAATAAATCTAAGCCCAAGGGTAATTTGAACAGGAGTTTATAGGAGGCGAAGAAGCGCCTATGGCGACCTGGAATCTTACCCAGGGGTGGAATAAAAACAAGTCAGCAGGATGGATTCACCCTCTACCTAGGTCCAGGTTGTCTGGGGGCAGACTTTCTCGGTTTCAGAGGGAATGGTATCAATCCTTCCAGGACCCTTGGGTACTGGACATTGCCAGGGATACAGATTAAGTTTTTGGTCTCATCTCAGAAGGACCGCTATCAAGGGTCTCAGGAAACACTGTAAATAGAGTGGCTCTGCTCTGCCATAAGACATAGTAGTTCCAATTCCCCATCAGAGAGGGAAAGGGGTTCTACTCAAATCTCTTTGTGGTCTCTTCCGCCCTATTTTGGACTTAAAGGGACTCAACAGATTCGTAAGAGTTCCTACCTTCATGGAAATGATCAGGTCCATTCTTCCCATGGTACAAGAGGGTCAGTTCATGTCCACAATAGACCTAAAGGAAGTGTACTTCACATTCCTATCCACAGAGATCATTATCGTTTCCTACAGTCCACTTGCCTAGACAAGCCACTACCAGTTTGTTGCGCTTCCATTTGGGCTGGCTATGGCACCCGAGTGTTCACCCAGGTGCTGGCTGTGGTTTGTCCTGCAGTGCATTTCAGTGGCTCCTTACCTGGACGACATTCTAGTTTATGCTCCATCCAATTTTGTATGCCCAGACAATGTAATGGAATTCTTTCATATCTGTCACATTTCACCTATCTGGACGCCCAGACGAGAGGGAGTCTTGCCTGATGGCAATCCCCAACTCCAGTTCTCCTAGGGATGTGTTTCTGTCACCCCTCCTGGGTAATAATCACCACAGACACGAGTCTGTCCGGCTGGGGTGCGGTGTGTGGGGTTCTCTGAGAGTCCAAGGGACCTGGTAATCAGAAAGAAGTATCTGTCCGAATCAATATTTTCGAGTTAAGAGATATATACAACGTTCTTCTAGCATGACCTCAATTGGGTTCAAGACCGGGTATATCGATTTTCAATGGACAACATCACGACACACAGAGCTCTCTGGCAATGCAGGAAGTGTCCACAATCTTGCCTGTGGCTGGAGAGACCTATCCAAGTTCAAGTTTTAGCTATCCACATTCCAGATGTGGAGAATTGGGAAGCAGATTTTCTGAGCAGGCAGATGCTCCACTCAGGAGAGTGGTCTCTGATTCAGGAGGTTTTTCTGGTAATACCTTGCAGATGGGTTGTTCCAGACATAGATTTGATGGCTTCCCCGCTTCAATGCCAAATTTCCCGAAGTATGGGTCGAGGTCCAGGGATCCTCAGGCGGAGCTAGTGGACCGCACTAGCAGTCATTTGGAACTTCAGCCTGGTTTATCTGTTTCCACCAATTGTCTTTCTGCCCGGGTGGTTGCCCGGATCAAGCAGGAGAGAGGTACCAACCATTCCATAGCCCTCTGTGGCGACACCAGGACTTGGTACGCAGACCTAGTTAGCATGTCGTATGCTCCTCCATGGCGGTTGCCTCTTTGTCAGGATCTCCTGACTCAAGGACCGTTGATCTTACAAAAGCCTGTCACCAATGCATCTATTACAAGGTCTAGAGGAACTTACCTACACTGGTGTGACAAGCCATGGTTTTTCTTGACGTAGAGTGGTGACTCGTATTTTTCAATTTCTCCAGGAAGGAAAGGCCTGTCAGACAGTTCTATCAAGGGTCAGATCTCTGCCCTTTCAGTTCTGTTTCACAAAAGGTTGGCTAGTTTGCCAGATGTTCAAGAGTTTGTTCAGGCTCTGGCCCAAATTAAACCTGTTTTCAAACCTGTTGAGGTTTTCATTTTCAACCTCTTTATTGTTCCAATAAAGAACTCCTATCATCCCATTCTGGATCTAAAGTCCCTGAACAAATTTGTCTGAGTGCCTTCTTTCAAGATGGAGACAATCACAAACCATTTTGATCCTAGTACAAGAGAGTCAATTTATGACAACCATAGATTTGAGGATGCTTACTTACAGATCTCAATTCACAATGACCATTTCCAGTTTTTAAAGATTGCTTTTCTCAACAAGCATTACTAGTTTGTGGGCTCCACCTTTTGGTTTAGCCACTGCCCCTTGCATTTTTACAAAAAATTTAGGAGCTCTGTTGGCAGTGATCAGAACACAGGGGAGCTCTATTGCTCCTTATTTGTATGACATCTTAATCCAGGACCCCGTCCTTTTATCTGGCATGCTCTCATACCAGAGGGAAATTGTGTTTGTTTTTGCGAGTTTCCGTGGGAAACAAACTGCAAAAGGCCCTGTTGTTCTCTACAGATGGCTCATTCCCCACAGTGTAGCACAGTGCATGGAGAGTAGTGGGTTTTATGTTAGCAGCTTCAGACGCAGTCAATGTTTTGCTCTTTTTCATCTTCGTCTCCTTCGCTATCTATGTATCTATCCTACTTGGTCCGTTGTCACTATAGATGCAAGTCTCAACAGGTTGGGGAACTGTTTGGGTGTCCTGGATTGACAGGGAGTTTGGTCTCCTCAGGAGTGGGGGGGTTACCCATCAATGTTCTAGAAACTTCGTTCAGTCCTTCTGGCTTTTCACTCTTGGCTCCTTCTTAGTCAGGAAAAATTAATTTGTTTTTAGTCGGACAACATCATGGCTGTAGCTTACATAAATCATCAGGGAGGGACTCGGAGTGTCTCACATTCTCTCTTAGGCAGAGAAAAACACTGCATGCTGTCTGCTGTTCACATCCGAAAAACTGGGAATGGTCTTTATCTAAACATGTTAGATCAGCTAGTCTTAAGATGGGGGGTCTTCCAGAAATAGACCTTTTGGCATACAAGCCTGAACCACAAACCTATGTTTATTGCGCAAGGTCAAGAGATCAAGAATGATCAATTGCTCTAGTTTGTTCTTGCAACTTTCATCTTGCCTATCTATTTCCCACGTTGTTTGTTCTTTTTCCAAGACTTATTGCAGGAATCAACAGGAACTAGTGTAAGTAATTCTCATTGCTTCGGCATCGCCACACAGAAATTAGTATGCGGATCTCATCCAGATGTCATTCTCACCTCGTTGGACTCTTTCTCTCAGGGAACATCTGCTGTCCCATCATATCATCAGGACCTCCAATCTCTGAATTGACAGCATGGAGGTTGAATGCCTAGTCCTCAAGTGTAGAGGCTTCTCAGATTCTGTAATCTCTACTCTCTGCAAGCCAGGAAACCGGTTACTCAGAAGATTTATCGTTAAAAAATTGTACTTTTCTCTGGTGTTCTTTGAAAGGTTTCTCTTGGAAATAATTTATTGATTCCAAGATTCTTCAGTTTCTCTAGGATGCTCTGGAGAGAGGTTTATTTGCTAGCTCTAGTCTAAAGGGTCAAATTTCTGCCTTGTCCATATATTTTGTTTCTTAAATTTTTTTTTTGGGCTAAGCTGTCCGATTTTCAAACTTTTGTTCAGGCTTGGTGAGAATTCTCCCTGTTATTAGGCCTATTGTCTACCTTGGAATCTTAATCTGGTATCGTCTGTTTGCTAGGTGAACCTATGTATAGGTTGGATCTAGAATTGTTGTCTTGGAAAGTTATTTTCTTCTAGCCATCTCTTCAGCTAGATGTGTTTCTGAACTCTCAGCTTCTGATCTCCCCCTTTGTTTTTTTACCAGGATAAAGCAGTTCTTAGAATTATATATGATTTTCTTCGAAAGGTTGTGTCTTCTCAAAACATTAAGCAGGAAATGAATTGTTCCTTCTCGTTTCCAAATTTCTTTTAATTCCAAGGAACGGTTTTCTACACAGTTTGGATGTGTTTAGAGCCTTTAAATATTATCTTCAGACTACTAAAGTTTTAGACAAACCTCTAGCTTAGTTGTAAATTTTTTAAAGATAATCGAAAAGGTAAAAAAGGTCCACGGCTAGTGACTTTAGCTTCATGGCTGAAACGGACAATACATACAGCTTACTTGGTTACGTGAAGAACACCTCCAAAATGAGTTACTGCACATTCTACCCTAGATCTGTATCTACTTCTTGGGAATTAATAAATAAGGCTTCCTTGGAACGAGATTTGCCAAGTGGCAACTTTTCTCCAAAGTTTCAAATCCAAATTTTTAAATTTTAAAGTTTATTTATTCAGGAAAGTCAATCAAGCTGCAGTGTCAGGCAAATGAGAACTGCCCCTTTATTTGTCCCACCCTTCCTTAACATGGATTCTAAGCTTTGGTATTGTATCCCACATGTTATGGACACCAATGGACCAATGGACTTTTAGTTTCTTCAATCAAGAAGTTTTTTATTTTAAATGGTACCGGTGCGTACTATTTTCCTCAGGGAGATATGGAGAAGATTTCTGCCCTGAGGTTGATGATCTTAGCAGTTTGTAACTAAGATCCACGCTGGTTCCTACAAAGACTTCTGAAGGTAACCATGAGACATCTTCAGTGTGGAGACCGGTTTCATGCCTACAAGCAGCATTAAGGTATGTGCACAGCCTTTTTTTCTGAGGAGACTTGGTGTATCAGAAACTGGCTGGCATTTTTTCCCTATATGGGAATGGGGTGTAAGCAGTAAATCCTATTATAAGAGGGATATTACTAGAGTCCCTATATTATATTTTTTCTTTAGTTGATATTTGGGCATATGTGACATGGGAGACAATGTATAAAACGATGTGTTACGTTTTTCATTTTTGGCATTTAAACTTGTTCTGTTTTGTGTTTGAGGGTTGTAATTCAGTGTATAGTTTTACTCTGGTGCAAAACCGCACTTCCATGTGGTTTTGTTTGGGCCTACTCTGACCTTTGACTTAAGGGGTGGAGCTTAGTTTTGCTCGCTCAGATGCGCACTTCCTTCAAGCTAAGCAGCAGTAACTTGAAGGCTCCTGGACCTGTGTAGCTGGTCTGAAGGTTAGAAACTTGTTTCAAAGTATCCTGGGAGCAGGTAGGCGCCACAGCAGAGCTGTGGCGAGGTGCAGAGGATATTTTTTATCTATCTTTTGATTAATAGTTGATATTAGTACTTCTAAAGCCTCATTTCTGCCCTTGCTTCTGGGTGCAGTAATTTTTGGATTAACCAACGAAATTTAGTCAAATTTGGGGTTAATTTAATGTTTTTTGAGCATTTTGGAAAAATTGTTCACTTTTTCTTTCTTAAAGGCACAGTACACGTTTTTTCAAATGTTTATTTTTTGCAATAAATAAGTGTTTATACGACTTTTGTGGTACTACTAGTCTGTTCAACATGTCTAACATTGAGGTTTTTTCATTGTTCTATGTGTTTAGAAGCCATTGTGCAACCCCCTCTTTCATTGTGTAGCTTTTGTACTGAAAGGGCTTTACAATGTTAAAAGCATATTTTAAATAAAGAAAGTGTGGCTAAGGATGATTCTCGGTCTGAAGAGAATCAGGATATGCCATCTAATTCTCCCCAAGTGTCACAACCTTTAACGCCCACACAAAAGACGCCTAGTACTTCTAGTGCGTCTAATTCTTTTACTCTGCAGGAGATGGCTGCAGTTATGTCAACTACCCTTACAGAGTTATTGTCTAAATTACCAGTGTTGCAGGGTAAACGCAGTAGGTCAAGTATTAATGTAAATACTGAATCCACTGATGCTTTATTAGCTATTTCTGATGTTCCCTCACAGTGCTCTGAGTTGGGGATCAGGGAATTACTGTCTGAGGGGGGAAGTTTCTGATTCAGGGAATGTTTTGCCTCAGACAGATTCGGATGCTATCTCATTAAAATTTAAGCTTGAACACCTCCGCCTGTTACTTAGGGAGGTTTTAGCGACTCTGGATGATTGTGATCCTATTGTGATTCCTCCAGAGAAGTTGTGTAAAATGGATAAATTTCTTTCATGTAATTAGCAAGAGTCCATGAGCTAGTGACGTATGGGATATACATTCCTACCAGGAGGGGCAAAGTTTCCCAAACCTCAAAATGCCTATAAATACACCCCTCACCACACCCACAATTCAGTTTTACAAACTTTGCCTCCGATGGAGGTGGTGAAGTAAGTTTGTGCTAGATTCTACGTTGATATGCGCTCCGCAGCAAGTTGGAGCCCGGTTTTCCTCTCAGCGTGCAGTGAATGTCAGAGGGATGTGAGGAGAGTATTGCCTATTTGAATGCAGTGATCTCCTTCTAAGGGGTCTATTTCATAGGTTCTCTGTTATCGGTCGTAGAGATTCATCTCTTACCTCCCTTTTCAGATCGACGATATACTCTTATATATACCATTACCTCTGCTGATTCTCGTTTCAGTACTGGTTTGGCTATCTGCTATATGTAGATGAGTGTCCTGGGGTAAGTAAGTCTTATTTTCTGTGACACTCCTAGCTATGGTTGGGCACTTTGTTTATAAAGTTCTAAATATATGTATTCAAACATTTATTTGCCTTGACTCAGAATGTTCAACTTTCCTTATTTTCAGACAGTCAGTTTCATATTTGGGATAATGCATTTTAATTTAACATTTTTTCTTACCTTAAAATTTGACTTTTTCCCTGTGGGCTGTTAGGCTCGCGGGGGCTGAAAATGCTTCATTTTATTGCATCATTCTTGGCGCAGACTTTTTTGGCGCAAAAATTCTATTTCCGTTTCCGGTGTCATACGTGTCGCCGGAAGTTGCGTCATTTTTTGACGTTATTTTGCGCCAAAAAATGTCGGCGTTCGGATTGTGGCATCATTTTTAGGCGCCAAAAAGCATTTAGGCGCCAGATAGTGTGGGCGTCTTATTTGGCGCGAAAAAATATGGGCGTCACTTTTGTCTCCACATTATTTAAGCCTCATTTTTTCTTGCTTCTGGTTGCTAGAAGCTTGTTCTTTGGCATTTTTTCCCATTCCTGAAACTGTCATTTAAGGAATTTGATCAATTTTGCTTTATATATATGTTGTTTTTTCTCTTACATATTGCAATCGCTGTCAAGTGCTGAATCTACCAAAGCTAAGTGTATCTGCTGTAAACTTTTGGTAGCTATTCCTCCAGCTGTTGTTTGTATTGATTGTCATGACAAACTTGTTAAAGCAGATAATATTTCCTTTAGTAAAGTACCATTGCCTGTTGCAGTTCCTTCAACATCTAAGGTGCAGAATGTTCCTGATAATATAAGAGATTTTGTTTCTGAATCCATAAAGAAGGCTATGTCTGTTATTTCTCCTTCTAGTAAACGTAAAAAATCTTTTAAAACTTCTCTCCCTACAGATGAATTTTTAACTGAACATCATCATTCTGATTCTGATGATCCTCTGGTTCAGAGGATTCTGTCTCAGAGGTTGATGCTGATAAATCTTCATATTTATTTAAAATGGAATTTATTCGTTCTTTACTTAAAGAAGTCCTAATTGCTTTAGAAATAGAGGATTCTGGTCCTCTTGATACTAAATCTAAACGTTTAAATAAGGTTTTTAAATCTCCTGTAGTTATTCCAGAAGTTTTTCCTGTCCCTGATGCTATTTCTGCAGTAATTTCCAAAGAATGGGATAATTTGGGTAATTCATTTACTCCTTCTAAACGTTTTAAGCAATTATATCCTGTGCCGTCTGACAGATTAGAATTTTGGGACAAGATCCCTAAAGTTGATGGGGCTATTTCTACCCTTGCTAAACGTACTACTATTCCTACGTCAGATGGTACTTCGTTTAAGGATCCTCTAGATAGGAAAATTGAGTCCTTTCTAAGAAAAGCTTATCTGTGTTCAGGTAATCTTCTTAGACCTGCTATATCTTTGGCTGATGTTGCTGCAGCTTTCAACTTTTTGGTTGGAAACTTTAGCGCAACAAGTAACACATCGTGATTCTCATGATATTATTATTCTTCTTCAACATGCTAATAATTTTATCTGTGATGCCATTTTTGATATTATCAGAGTTGATGTCAGGTTTATGTCTCTAGCTATTTTAGCTAGAAGAGCTTTATGGCTTAAAACTTGGAATGCTGATATGGCTTCTAAATCAACTTACTTTCCATTTCTTTCCAGGGTAACAAATTATTTGGTTCTCAGTTGGATTCCATTATTTCAACTGTTACTGGTGGGAAAGGAACTTTTTTACCACAGGATAAAAAATCTAAAGGTAAAAACAGGGCTAATAATAGTTTTCGTTCCTTTCGTTTCAAACAAAGAACAAAAGCCTGATCCTTCATCCTCAGGAGCAGTTTCAGTTTGGAGACCATCTCCAGTCTGGAATAAATCCAAGCCAGCTAGAAAGGCAAAGCCTGCTTCTAAGTCCACATGAAGGTGCGGCCCTCATTCCAGCTCAGCTGGTAGGGGCAGGTTACGTTTTTTCAAGACAATTTGGATCAATTCTGTTCACAATCTTTGGATTCAGAGCATTGTTTCAGAAGGGTACAGAATTGGTTTCAAGTTGAGACCTCCTGCAAAGAGATTTTTTTCTTTCCCGTGTCCAGTAAATCCAGTAAAAGCTCAAGCATTTCTGAAATGTGTTTCAGATCTAGAGTTGACTGGAGTAATTATGCCAGTTCCAGTTCCGGAACAGGGGATGGGGTTTTATTCAAATCTCTTCATTGTACCAAAGAAGGAGAATTCTTTCAGACAGTTCTGGATCTAAAAATATTGAATCGTTATGTAAGGATACCAACGTTCAAGATGGTAACTGTAAGGGACTATCTTACCTTTTGTTCAGCAAGGGAATTATATGTCCACAATAGATTTACAGGATGCATATCTGCATATTCCGATTCATCCAGATCACTATCAGTTTCTGAGATTCTCGTTTTCTGGACAAGCATTACTAGTTTGTGGGCTCTGCCGTTTGGCCTAGCTACAGCTCAAGAATTTTTACAAAGGTTCTCGGTGCCCTGCTGTCTGTAATCAGAGAACATGGTATTGTGGTATTTCCTTATTTGGACGATATCTTGGTACTTGCTCAGTCTTACATTTAGCAGAATCTCATACGAATCGACTTGTGTTGTTTCTTCAAGATCATGGTTGGAGGATCAATTTACCAAAAAGTTCTTTGATTCCTCAGACAAGGGTAATCTTTCTGGGTTTCCAGATAGATTCCAGTGTCCATGACTCTGTCTTTAACAGACAAGAGACGTCTAAAGTTGATTACAGCTTGTCGAAAACTTCAGTCACAATCATTCCCTTCGGTAGCCTTATGCATGGAAATTCTAGGTCTTATGACTGCTGCATCGACGCGATCCCCTTTGCTCGTTTTCACATGCGACCTCTTCAGCTCTGTATGCTGAAGCATGGTGCAAGGATTACCCGAAGATATCTCAATTAATATCTTTAAAACCGATGTTCGTCACTCTCTAACATGGTGGACAGATCACCATCGTTTAATTCAGCGGGGCTTCTTTTGTGCTTCCGACCTGGACTGTAATTTCAACAGATGCAAGTCCTCACAGGTTGGGGAGCTGTGTGGGGATCTCTGACGGCACAAGGAGTTTGGAATCTCAGGAGGTGAGATTACCGATCAATATTTTGGAACTCCGTGCAATTTTCAGAGCTCTTCAGTTTGGCCTCTCTTGAAGAGAGAATCGTTCATTTGTTTTCAGACAGACAATGGTCACAACTGTGGCATACATCAATCATCAAGGAGGGACTCACAGTCCTCTGGCTATGAAAGAAGTATCTCGAATTTGGTTTGGGCGGAATCCAGCTCCTGTCTAATCTCTTGCGGTTCATATCCCAGGTGTAGACAATTGGGAAGCGGATTATCTCAGTCGCCAAACGTTGCATCCGGGCGAATGGTCTCTTCACCAGAGGTATTTCTTCAGATTGTCTCAAATGTGGGAACTTCCAGAAATAGATCTGATGGCGTCCCATCTAAACAAGAAACTTCCCAGGTATCTGGTCCAGATCCCGGGATCCTCAGGCGGAGGCAGTGGATGCATTATCAACTTCCTTGGAAGTATCATCCTGCCTATATCTTTCCGCCTCTAGTTCTTCTTCCAAGAGTAATCTCCAAGATTCTGAAGGAATGCTCGTTTGTTCTGCTGGTAGCTCCGGCATGGCCTCACAGGTTTTGGTATGCGGATCTTGTTCCGGATGGCCTCTTGCCAACCGTGGACTCTTCCGTTAAGACCAGACTTCTGTCACAAGGTCCTTTTTTCCATCAGGATCTGAAATCCTTAAATTTAAAGGTATGGAGATTGAACGCTTGATTCTTGGTCAAAGAGGTTTCTCTGACTCTGTGATTTAATACTATGTTACATGCTCGTAAATCTGTATCTCGAGAGATATATTATAGAGTCCTGGAAGACTTATATTTCTTGGTGGTCTTTCTCATCATTTTTCCTGGCATTCTTTAGAATAACCGAGAATTTTACAGTTCCTTCAGGATGGTTTAGATAAGGGTTTGTCCGCAAGTTCTTTGAAAGGACAAATCTCTGCTCTTTCTGTTCTTTTCACAGAAGGATTGCTATTTCTCCTGATATTTCATTGTTTTGTACAAGCTTTGGTTCGTATAAAACCTGTCATTAAGTCAATTTCTCCTCCTTGGAGTTTGAATTTGGTTCTGGGAGCTCTTCAAGCTCCTCCGTTTGAACCTATGCATTCATTGGACATTAAATTACTTTCTTGGAAAGTTTTGTTCCTTTTGGCCATCTCTTCTGCCAGAAGAGTTTCTGAATTATCTGCTCTTTCTTGTGAGTCTCCTTTCTGATTTTTCATCAGATAAGGCGGTGTTGCGAACTTCTTTTGAATTTTTACCTAAAGTTGTGAATTCCAACAACATTAGTAAGAGAAATTGTGGTTCCTTCATTATGTCCTAATCCTAAGATTCTAAGGAGCAAATCGTTGCATTCTTTGGATGTTGTTAGAGCTTTGAAATATTATGTTGAAGCTACGAAATCTTTTCGTAAGACTTCTAGTCTATTTTTTATCTTTTCGGTTCTAGAAAAGGCCAGAAAAGCTTCTGCCATTTCTTTGGCATCTTGGTTGAAATCTTTAATTCATCTTGCCTATGTTGAGTCGGGTAAAACTCCGCCTCAGAGAATTACAGCTTCATTCTACTAGGTCAGTTTCTACTTCCTGGGCGTTTTAGGAATGAAGCCTTCGGTTGACCAGATCTGCAAAGCAGCAACTTGGTCTCTTTGCATACTTTTACTAAATTCTACCATTTTGATGTATTTTCTCTTCTGAAGCAGTTTTTTGGTAGAAAAGTACTTCAGGCAGCGGTTTCAGTTTGAATCTTCTGCTTATATTTTTCGTAAACTTTATTTGGGTGTGGATTATTTTCAGCAGAATTGGCTGTCTTTATTTTATCCCTCCCTCTCTAGTGGACTCTTGTGTGGAAAGATCCACATCTTGCGGTAGTCATTATCCACTACGTCACTAGCTCATGGACTCTTGCTAATTACATGAAAGAAAACATTATTTATGTAAGAACTTACCTGATAAATTCATTTCTTTCATATTAGCAAGAGTCATGAGGCCCGCCCTTTTTTTGTGGTGGTTATGATTTTGTATAAAGCACAATTATTCCAATTCCTTATGTTATATGCTTTCGCACTTTTTTATCACCCCACTTCTTGGCTATTCGTTTTAAACTGAATTGTGAGTGTGGTGAGGGGTGTATTTATAGGCATTTTGAGGTTTGGGAAACTTTGCCCCTCCTGGTAGGAATGTATATCCCATACGTCACTAGCTCATGGACTCTTGCTAATATGAAAGAAATGAATTTTATCAGGTAAGTTCTTACATAAATTATGTTATTTAGAAGTTCCTACTTACACTGATGTTTTTCCGGTTCCTAAGAGTATTTCGGAAATTATTAGAAAGGAATGGGATAGACCAGGTATACCGTTTTCTCCCTCTCCTAATTTTAAGAAAATGTTTCCCATATCAGATACCATTTGGGACTCATAGCAAAACGGTCCCTAAGTTAGAGGAAGCTATATCTTCTCTAGCTAAGCGTACTACTATAACAATTGAGGATAGTTGTGCTTTTAAGGACCCTATGGATAAGAAGTTAGAGGGTTTTACATAAAGAAATTATTTGTTAATCAGGGGTTTCTTTTACAACCTACGGCTTGCATTGTTCCAGAACTACTGCAGCAGCTTTTTGGTTTAAGGCTCTAAGTAGAGTCTCTTAAGGTTGAGTCTCTTAAGGTTGAGAATAATTTTCGTTCCTTTCGGAACTTTAAAGGAGGACCCCCTGCTTCATCTTCCTCTTCAAAGCAGGAAGGGAATTTTACCCAATCTAAGTCAGTCTGGAGACCCAATCAGAACTGGAATAAGGGTAAACAATCCAAAAAGTCATATTGCTGGTCCTAAGACAGCATGAAGGGGTGCCCCCCGATCCGGGACCAGATCTAGTAGGGAGCAGACTCTCTTTCTTTGCTCAGGCTTGGGCAAGAGATGTTCAGGATTCCTGGGCACTAGAAATAGTTGACCCACGGTTATCAATTGGAATTCAGGGATTTTCTCCCAAGAGGGAGATTTCATCTTTCAAGATTATCTGCAAACCAGATAAAAAGAGAGGCGTTCTTACGCTGTGTAAAAAGTCCTTTCTACTATGGGAGTAATTTGTCCAGTTCCAGAATTGAACAGGGGACTGGGTTTTTACTCAAACCAATTTGTGGTTCCCAAAAAAGAGGGAATGTTCAGACCCATTTTAGATCTCAAGTGTCTAAACAAATTTCTAAGAGTTCCACCATTCAAGATGGAGACTATACGAACAATTTTACCAATGATCCAGGAGGGTCAATATATGACTAACATGGATTTGAAGGATGATTACCTTCATATTCCAATCCACAAGGATCATCATCGGTTTCTAAGGTTTGCCTTCTTGGAGAAACATTATCAGTTCGTGGCTCTTCCTTTTGGATTGGCCACGGCACCCAGAATCTTCATAAAGGTTCTAGGGTTCTTTTTGGTGGTTCTCAGACCATGAGGAATAGCGGTGGCGCCTTATCTGGACGATATTCTGATTCAGCGTCAAACTAATCATCTGAAAAAGTCTCACACGGACACAGTGTTGTCTTTTCTGAGAACTCACAGTTGGAAGGTGAACATAGAGAAGAGTTCACTTGTCCCACAGACAAGGGTTCCTTTCTTGGGAACTCTGATAGACTCGGTACCATGAAAATATTTCTGACGGAGGTCAGAAAAACAAAGATTCTGAATACTTGCCAAGCACTTCAGTCCTTTTCCTCGGCCATCAGTGGCTCAGAGTATGGAGATAATCGGATTAATGGTAGCGGCAATGGACATCGTTCCGTTTGCTCGCTTTCATCTCAGACCACTGCAACTGTGCTGCTCAGTCCAGTGGAATGGGGATTATGCGGATTTATCTCCTCAGATAAATCTGGATCAAGAAACCAGAAACTCTCTTCTTTGGTGGTTGTCGCTGTATCATCTGTCCCAAGGGATTTGTTTCCGCAGACCCTCGTGGGTGATATTGACAACAGATGCCAGCCTTCTGGGCTGGGGTGCAGTCTGGAACTCCCTGAAGGCTCAGGGTGTTTGGACTCAACTGGAGTCTCTTCTTCCAATCAATATCCTGGAACTGAGAGCGATATTCAATGCGCTTCAGGCGTGGCCTCAGTTGGCTTCAGCCAAATTAATCAGAATTCAGTCGGACAACATCACGACTGTTTGCATATGTCAATCATCAGGGGGGAACAAGGAGTTCCTTAGCGATGATTGAGGTATCCAAGATAATCAGTTGGACGGAAGCCCACTCTTGTCATCTGGTCAGCGATCTATATCCCAGGAGTAGAGAAGTCGACAGACTTTTCATCCGGGTGGAGTGGGAACTCACCCGGAGGTATTTGCCTCATTGATTCTCACATGGGGCAGACCGGGAATTGGATTTGATGGCATCCCGACAGAATGTGAAACTTCCAAGATACGGATCCCGGTCAAGGAATCCTCAGGCCGAACTGATAGATGGCTTGGCAGTACCTTGGTTGTTCAGCCTAGCTTATGTGTTTCCCGCCGTTTCCTCTCCTCCCACGCGTGATTGCTCGAATCAAACAGGAGAGAGCGTCAGTGATCCTGATAGCGCCTGCGTGGCCACGCAGGACTTGGTATGCGTATCTAGTGGATATGTCCTCACTGCCACCGTTAAACTTCCATTGAGACAGGACCTTCTCATTCAAGGTCCCTTTTCAACATCCAAATCTAATTTCTCTGCAGCTGACTGCGTGGAGATTGAACGCTTGATTTTATCGAAGCGAGGATTCTCTGATTCAGTTATCATTACTTTGATAGAAAAAATTTATCATAAGATTATGGCGTGAATATCTTTATTGGTGTGAATCTAAGGGTTGCTCATGGAGTAAAGCTAGGATTCCTAGGATTCTGTCTTTTATCCAAGAGGGATTTTAGAAAGGGTTATCTGCGAGTTCCTTAAAGGGGGACAATTTCAGCTTTTGTCAATTCTGTTTCACAGACATTTGGCAAATGTACCAGATGTTCAGTCTTTTTGTCAGGCTCTATCTAGAATTAAGCCTGTATTTTAGACCTATTACTCTCCCTGGAGTTTGAATTTAGTCTTCGAGTTCTGCAAGGGGTTTCCGTTTTGAACCTATGCATTCCCATAGATATTAAACTGTTATCTTGGAAAGTTCTGTTTTTGGTTGCTATTTCTTCTGCTCAAAGAGTTTCTGAGCTTTCAGCGTTAGTGTGATTCGCCTTATCTCATTTTCATTCTGATAAGGTGGTTTTACGTACCAAACCTGGATTTCTTCCTAAGGTTTGTTTCAATAAGAAATATTAATCAGGAAATCGCTGTTCCTTCCTTGTGTCCTAATCCTTCTTTCTAAGAAGGAGCGTATGTTGCATAATTTGGATGTGGTCCCGTGCCTTAAAGTTTTTTCTTACAGGCAACTAAGGATTTTTGTCAATCATCTTTCATTATTCATTGTTTATTCTGGAAAGCGTAGGGGTCAGAAAGTTACGGCTACCTCTCTTTCTTTTTGGCTGAGAAGTATCATCCGCCTGGCATATGAGACTGCTGGACAGCAGCCTCCTGAAAGAATTACGGCTCATTCTACTAGGGGCTGTGGCTTCCACATGGGCTTTTAAAAACGATGCATCTGTTGAACAGATTTGTAAGGCTGGCGACTGGTCGTCCCTTCATAACTTTTTCCAAATTTTCCAAATGTGATTACTTTTGCTTCTTCTGAGGCTATCTTTAGGAGAAAGGTTCTTCAAGCAGTGGTGCCTTCCGTTTAGGTTACTGTCTTGTCCCTCCCTTTCATCCGTGTCCTATTGCTTTGGTATTGGTTTCCCACGAGTAAGGATGAAATCCGTGGACTCGTCATATCTTTGTAAAAGAAAAGTACATTTATGCCTTACCTGATAAATTACTTTCTTTTACGATAATGACAAGTCCACAGCCCACCCTGTTATTTTAAGACAGGTTTATTTTATTTTTTGAAAACTTCAGTCACCTTTGCACCTTTTTAGCCTTTCCTTGTCTCTTCCTATAACCTTCGGCCGAATGACTGGAGGGTGGAGGGGAAGGGAGGGGCTATATATACAGCTCTGCTGTGGTACTCTTTGCCACTTCCTGTTAGCAGGAGGTTAATATCCCACAAGTAAGGATGAAATCCGTGGACTCTTCATACTGTAAAAGAAAGTAATTTATCAGGTAAGCATGAATTTAGTTTTTCTTTGGCCGCCTTGGGTGGTAATCGCCACATATGCCAGTTTGTCAGGATATTGAGTAATCTGGAATTCTCAAAGTGTGCCAGAGGGTTACCAAGCAATATTCTGGAAATATTTGTTTTCTTCAGGGCTCTACCGAGATGGCCTCTTCTCAAGCAGGAACTGTTTCTGAGGTTTCAGTCTGACAGCATCAGGGAGGCACTCGAAGTTCCTTTGTAGTGCGGAAAGCGTCCCGAGTTTAAAGTGGGCAGAAATTAATCACATTTGGGAAGCAGATTTTTCTCAGTCAAGTTTCTCTATCCAAGGGAATGGTCACTAAACCAGGAGGTGTTTGATCAAATAGTGAGACAGTGGAGCCTCCCTGAAATAGATCTAATGGATTTTCATTTAAGACACAAGCTTGCCAGATATTATGCTGGTCTTGGGATCCAAGGAGCAGATGCTCTAGTTGTTCCTTGGTCATTTTGTCTAATTTACAACTTTCCACCATTTGTGTTCCTATCCCAGTGTAATAGCTCGGATCAAGCTTAGTATGTGGATTGGGGATTTGTTTGTTGTCCAGTTCTCCACTGTTTGAGTCTTCCTCTATGGATGATTCTTCTATTACAAAGTACATTCTTTTAGCAATACAAAAAAGTTCTGAATTTAATGGCTTGAACATCTGATTGTGAGGACATATAAGATAAAACAGAATGGAGGGGCGCCTCATGTGTGGTATCATCTATTAATTAACAAGTCACAGAACTATTGCCAATGGGTATTTACAAATTTGGAGAGCACACTTATGTGCTGGTAGGGGCGGGCTGCAGAATTAGAAAGGTGTGACAGCTCACCCACTTGAAGGCGCTCTTGGCGTAAGATGGTGGTGCTATAAGGGAGACAAGAAATATGGGCACCACATGTGCAGACTATTAATGGTACAACCAGCAACAGATTCCCTTAATATGGAGGGTACTCACATATTCCCAGAGCACACCAATGTGCTTGTAGAAGCAGGCTGCAGATTGGTAGAGGTGTGGCAGCTCACCCAAACTCTAGGTATCCTGATATTTGTATGATAATGTGTTCCCTCAGGTGCTGGGCTGGTCTCTCATAGGTGAACAATGGCAGATGGTGGGTAGAAATGAATCACTCAAAAGGATAAAAGATATATCCAAATTTATTAAAAAAGCATAAAAAATCATATGCCTGATGAAACGGTCTGTGAACCGTGAAACGCGCTGCATGATTGGGTGATTATTGGACACCCTGTTATCCACTCTCATCAGCAATCATTGTGCTGTTGTTTTTAAACTTTTATGCTTTTTTAAATAAATTTGGATATATCTTTTATCCTTTGAGTGGATTCATTTCTACCCACCATCTGCCATTGTTCACCTATGAGAGACCAGCCCAGCACCTGAGGGGAACACATTATCATACAAATATCAGGATACCTAGAGTTTGGGTGAGCTGCCACACCTCTACCAATCTGCAGCCTGCTTCTACAAGCACATTGGTGTGCTCTGGGAATATGTGAGTACCCTCCATATTAAGGAATCTGTTGTGGTTGTACCATTAATAGTCTGCACATGGTGGTGCCCGTATTTCTTGTCTCCCTTATAGCACCACCATCTTACGCCAAGAGCGCCTTCAAGTGGGTGAGCTGTCACACTCTTTCTAATTCTGCAGCCCGCCCCTACCAGCACATAAGTGTGCTCTCCAAATTTGTGAGTACCCCATTGGCAATAGTTCTGTGACTTGTTAATTAATAGATGATACCACACATGAGTCGCCCCTCCATTCTGTTTTATCTTATATAGTACCACCTGGACCATCCAGTGAGGAGGAGGCAGCCGCTACAGCAATACGTTATCCTTTGAAGAACGTATAAAGGACTGCCTAATTTTTCACAATTGCAAGTGTATTTTCACTACAGTATCTAAGAATTTACTGTTTTCTGCCTTTATTGTGTATATACTCATCTATTGATAGCTTAACATTGCCCCATCATATATACTTTTGTTCTAGATTATTGATTATACTGCATCTTGAGCGCCCCTTCAGCGATTAGGTTTTTTCAGTATGATTGTGAGACATAGAGGTTTCTCTGATTCCATCAATGACACTCTCACCCAAGCTAGAAAGCCTATGAGATATAAAGTATGGAAATCCATTTTTTAGGTAGTGGTTTTTGTCTGTGTTTTTTTTTATTTATTTTTTTAAATTCCTAGTATTCCGTAATTTTTCCAGACGGTCTAGTAAAGAACTTTATCTGCCAGTAAAGTTGCCACATATCAAGTTTTTATTCAAGCCTTAATAAGGATTCAGCCTGTGATCAAGTCCGTATCTCCTCTCTGGAACTTTAATTTGATCTTTAGGGTTTTCCAAGCTTTGAGCATATGCACGGTTTGGATTTACAGCTTTTATTTTGGAAGGTTTTCTTTCAGTTATCTATTTCTCCAACCAGAAGATTTTCACAACTATCTGTACTTAAGTGTGAGCCTCCTTATCTTACACCAGGATAAGGCAGTTATCCTAACTCATTATATCTTCTTGCCTAAGGAGGTATCAGCAGATAACATAAATCAAGAGATTGTGGTTCCCTTTTTGTGTCCATCTCCCATGAATTTCAGTGAGTGTCTTGTATAATCTGGATGGTGGTACAGGCTCTGCAATTTTATTTAGAGGCTACTTAAGACAATCCTCTTTGTTATGTTTCTTTTTCCGGATTCTGTATGGGACCGAATGCTACAGCTGTTACTCTAGCCTCTTGGCTGAAACAACTGATTCGTAAGGGCTTAGTGGGTGGCAGGGAAGACTTCCCAGAATGTATCACAGCTCATTCTACTTGATCAGTGTCAACTTCTTGGTCTTTTAGAAATGAAGCTTCTGTGGAACAAATCTGCAAGGCAGCTAATAGGTCTTCCTTAAACACCTTTACTGAATGTTAACACATGTTTTTTATTCTTCTGTGGCTTCATTTGGCAGGAGAGGCGTCCAAGCAGGAGTGTCTGGTTATTAATATTCCAGCCTTAACATCATGTCCTTCCCTTTCATGGTTATCCCATGGACTCCACATCTTGGGTATTAGCTTGTGGACTCTCACCACCTCATGAAAGAAAACAAAATTTATGCTTACCTGATAAATTAATTTATTTCATGGTAGCGATAGTTTACAAGACCTGCCCTTCTTCTCTAGTCCGTTCTAGTTTGCACTTCATTTACTCTGCGTTGTTCTTTTCTGTTCCTTTTTGTTTTGGCCTATGTTTGACTGAGGTGAACAGTTAAGTGGTAGGGATTTAAAGCCCTTTGTGCCTTCTCCTAGTGGAATGAAGTTTAATCCACATGAAAGAAACACATTTATCAGGTAAGCATAAATTTTGTTTTTTTCACGTTAATGTCTCAACAAAAAAAAATAAATGATTTATGTCAGTGTTTGGAAATATCCAAAATTTAAAACTGCCCTAATAATTTATTCATACTAAAGTTGTATTAATGTTTAAAAAAAATGGTATTTTATATTGACTGCTCAAGCAAACTTAAATTATATAGCTGCACTAGTGTATGGCAATACGACTTTTTAAATGTTTTCAGATATTTTCTGCAAGTCAAATCAGTCAATATATTTCTTTCATACAGGTGTTGAGAGTCCACAATCCATTTTCATGGGAATTACTCTTCTCTACCACTAGAAGGAAGCAAAGATTTCCAAGCCCAAATTGCTCTTTAAAACCCCTCGCACTAGCCTCAGTCTTTACTTTGCGTCGTTGTATGTGGTTGAAGAATAAAGATGTGCATATGATTCTTCAGAGAAAGGGGTTTCCATCTTAATGTGAGGGGGGTTATTCATTACTTGTGGGAATTAAGAACCTGGCCACCAGGAGGAGGCAAAGACACCCCCAGCCATAGGCTTAAATACCTCCCCCACATCCCCTCATCCCCCAGTTATTCTTTGCCTTTCGTCACAGGAGGTTGGCAGAGAAGTGTCAGACGATTCTGAGTAATCTCTTATGGAGGGTAGTACTCTTTGCAATGGGACTGGAGTTTTAAGTAGTCCTGTCAGCCTCTCAGTGAGAGCTTGGATTAAAGTTAGAGTCCGGAGATGCAGGGAGAATCTTTCTGCGAAACCATCCCAACTCGGATTAACAGCTCCATAAGCAATCGGCGTTGACGAGTTTCGCTGTCTGCTTTCTGGTCCATATCCAGGAGCGACACTTGAAACGCCGTGTTTCTGTTCCACGGCGTAGATTCTGGTAAGATCGTTTTCATTATATACATATGATAACGTAAGAAGACAGGGTAACAGTGTGTCTCCTTTTATCTATATAGATTCAAGGGTTAATACCCCAGGAATGGAGGTTATTGAACGTGGGGGGGGGGGGGGATTTGAACACAATGTTATATACTGTTTATTGTGTTTATGCTGCAACATGTGTGAGATGAGGCTATGTCAATGTGCGAACAGTTAGGTTTTTTGAGACAGGTTTTTTGAGACATCTGCACAGTCTATTTTTTGGCAATTTTTCTCTTTAGTGCAGGGGCGGCTCCTGCATGGCACTCCATGTGACCGGGTGTGGGGCCTCTTCAACTTCCTCTTTTTTGACCGGTGGTTGCAGGAGACGAAGCGTTTTCTCTGTTTTCATAGGAGGCGGTGAATGCCCCGCCTATTGGGATATAAAGGTGCCATTTAGCTTATATCTAGTCCGTTATAAAGGCTCAAGCTATGGAGGACTCTGATATGTTAGAGGGTACTCCCTCTTTAATTAAACCTAACAACTGTGTCTATTGTTAGGAGGTCCCAGTCAATCCGCCTGCTCAACTCTGTTCCACATGCTTTGATAAGATTGCAATATCTAAAAAGAATAAGGTATTTAGTACAACTGAGCCGTCCACCTCTGAGGGTTTCCCGTCCCGCACGGTGCGTTCCCTACATTCATCTCCGATTGCACATGCAGCTCCACAGGCCTATTCTAATCCTCCCGCGGGAGGGGCCCTTTGCCCACCAGATTTTGCTGAGCAGTTACAGATGGCAGTGTCTGCAGCCTTCAATGCCTTACCATGTCCTACTAAGTTCAAGCGAAAGGTGAATCATAACTATCTGTCCCAGGGGTCATCGACTCCGCTGGATGTCTCTGACAGATTATCCGCTGATGAAGACGACTCTGACTCTTCGGAGGATGCTCTTTCTGGGTCAGAATCTGCAAAATCTAAGCCTCCGTCTTCGGAGGAGCCAGTTTTGAAATTTAAAATGGAGCATTTGCTAAAAGAAGTGCTAGCTACATTAGAGGTTCCGGAGCCAAAATTGCCGGAGGAATCGTCGATCCCTAAACTAGATAGGGTTTACGAGGACAGGGTGGTTCCACAGACCTTCCCGGTTCCCATTAAAATGGCTAATATTATTAAGAATGAATGGGAGAAACTTGGCTCGTAATTTTCCCCCTCTTCTTCTTTTAAAAAGCTGTTCCCAGTTCCGGACTTGCAGCTCGAGCTGTAGGGGACCATTCCTAAGGTGGATGGTGCTATTTCCACTCTTGCTAAGCGAACGACTATCCGTTCAAAGATAGCTCTTTGTTCAAGGAGCCCATGGAAAAAAAAATTGGAGTCCATGTTAAGAAAGATGTTCCAAATCACGGGGTTCGTTTCTCCAACATAGGTGTGTCCGGTCCACGGCGTCATCCTTACTTGTGGGATATTCTCTTCCCCAACAGGAAATGGCAAAGAGCCCAGCAAAGCTGGTCACATGATCCCTCCTAGGCTCCGCCTACCCCAGTCATTCTCTTTGCCGTTGTACAGGCAACATCTCCACGGAGATGGCTTAGAGTTTTTTAGTGTTTAACTGTAGTTTTTATTATTCAATCAAGAGTTTGTTATTTTAAAATAGTGCTGGTATGTACTATTTACTCAGAAACAGAAAAGAGATGAAGATTTCTGTTTGTATGAGGAAAATGATTTTAGCACCGTAACTAAAATCCATGGCTGTTCCACACAGGACTGTTGAGAGCAATTAACTTCAGTTGGGGGAACAGTGTGCAGTCTCTTACTGCTTGAGGTTTGACACATTCTAACAAGACGATGTAATGCTGGAAGCTGTCATTTTCCCTATGGGATCCGGTAAGCCATGTTTATTAAGATAGTAAATAAGGGCTTCACAAGGGCTTATTAAGACTGTAGACTTTTTCTGGGCTAAATCGATTCATTATTAACACATATTTAGCCTTGAGGAATCATTTAATCTGGGTATTTTGATAAGATTATATCGGCAGGCACTGTTTTAGACACCTTATTCTTTAGGGACTTTCCCTAATCATTGTCAGAGCCTCATTTTCGCGCCGGTATGGCGCACTTGTTTTTGAGAACAATGGCATGCAGCTGCATGTGTGTGGAGCTCTGATACATAGAAAAGTCTTTCTGAAGGCATCATTTGGTATCGTATTCCCCTTTGGGCTTGGTTGGGTCTCAGCAAAGCAGATTCCAGGGACCGTAAAGGGGTTAAATATAAAAACGGCTCCGGTTCCGTTATTTTAAGGGTTAAAGCTTCCAAATTTGGTGTGCAATACTTTTAAGGCTTTAAGACACTGTGGTGAAATTTTGGTGAATTTTGAACAATTCCTTCATACTTTTTCGCAATTGCAGTAATAAAGTGTGTTTAGTTTAAAATTTAAAGTGACAGTAACGGTTTTATTTTAAAACGTTTTTTGTGCTTTGTTATCAAGTTTATGCCTGTTTAACATGTCTGAACTACCAGATAGATTGTGTTCTGACTGTGGGGAAACCAAGGTTCCTTCTCATTAACTATATGTATTTTATGTCATAAAAAAATTTAGTAAAAATGATGCCCAAGATGATTCCTCAAGTGAGGGGAGTAAGCATGGTACTGCATCATCCCCTCCTTCGTCTACACCAGTCTTGCCCATACAGGAGGCCCCTAGTACATCTAGTGCGCCAATACTCCTTTACTATGCAACATTTAACGGCTGTAATGGATAATTCTATCAAAAACATTTTAGCCAATATGCCCACTTATCAGCGAAAGCGCGACTGCTCTGTTTTAGAAAATTCTGTAGAGCATGAGAACGCTGATGATATGGTTTCTGAAGGGCCCCTACACCAGTCTGAGGGGGCCAGGGAGGTTTTGTCTGAGGGAGAAATTTCAGATTCAGGAAACATTTCTCAACAAGCTGAACCTGATGTGATTACTTTTAAATTTAAGTTGGAACATCTCCGCGCTCTGCTTAAGGAGGTGTTATCCAATTTGGATGATTGTGATTATCTGGTCATTCCAGAACCACTATGTAAAATGGAAAAGTTCTTAGAGGCCCCGGGGCCCCCCCGAAGCTTTTCCTATATCCAAGCGGGTGGCGTACATTGTTAGTAAAGAATGGGACAGGCCCGGTATACCTTTAGTACCTCCCCCCATATTTATAAAATTGTTTTCCTATAGTCGACCCCAGAAAGGACTGATGGCAGACAGTCCCCAAGGTCGAGGGGGCGGTTTCTACTCTACACAAGCGCGCCACTATACCCATAGAAGATAAAAAATTAGAGTTCCCTTCTACAACCAATTGCATGCATTGTCCCTGTCACTGCAGCCGCGTGTTTCTAGTTTGATGAGCTAGGAAAGGCGATTATTAGTAATTCTTCTTCTTATGAGGAGATTATGGACAGAATTCGTGCTCTTAAATTGGCTAATTCTTTCACCCTAGACGCCACCTTGCAATTGGCTAGGTTAGCGGCGAAAAAATTCTGGGTTTGCTATTGTGGCGCAGAGCGCTTTGGTTAAAATCTTGGGCAGCGGATGCGTCTTCCAAGAACAAATTGCTTGACATTCCTTTCAAGGGGAAAACACTCTTTGGCCCTGACTTGAAAGAGATTATCTCTGATATCACTGGGGCAAGGGCCACGCCCTTCCTCAGGATAGGTCTTTTCAAGACCAAAAATAAACCTAAGTTTCGTCCCTTTCGCAGAAACGGATCAGCCCCAAGGGCTACGTCCTCTAAGCAGGAAGGTAATACTTCTCAAGCCAATCCAGCCTGGAGACCTATGCAAGGCTGGAACAAAGGAAAGCAGGCCAGGAAACCTGCCACTGCTACCAAGACAGCATGAAATGCGGGCCCCCGATCCGGTACCGGATCTGGTGGGGGGCAGACTCTCTCTCTTCGCTCAGGCTGGGGCAAGAGATGTTCTGGATCCTTGGGCGCTAGAAATAGTCTCCCAAGGTTATTCTCTGGAGTTCAAGGGGCTTCCTCCAAGGGGAGGTTCACAGGTCTCAGTTTGTCTTCAGACCACATAAGAAGACAGGCATTCTTACATTGGGTAGAAGACCTGCTAAAAATGGGAGTGATTCATCCTGTTCCATTAGGAGAACAAGGGATGTGGTTCTACTCCAATCTGTTCATAGTTCCCAAAAAAGAGGGAACGTTCAGACCAATCTTAGATCTCAAGATCTTGAACAAGTTTCTCAAGGTTCCATCGTTCAAGATGGAAACCATTCGAACACTTCTTCCTTCCATCCAGGAAGGTCAATTCATGACCAAGGTGGATTTCAAGGATGCGTATCTACATATTCCTATCCACAAGGAACATCATCGGTTCCTAAGGTTGGCATTCCTGGACAAGCATTTCCAGTTCGTGGCGTTTTCTTTCGGATTAGCCACTGCTCCTAGGATTTTCTCATAGGTACTAGGGTCCCTTCTGGCGGTGCTAAGACCAAGGGGCATTGCTGTAGTACCTTACTTGGACGACATTCTGATTCGAGCGTCGTCCCTTCCTCAAGTAAAGGCTCACACGGACATTGTCCTGGCCTTTCTCAGATCTCACGGATGGAAAGTGAACGTGGAAAAGAGTTCTCTATCTCCGTCAACGAGGGTTCCCTTCTTGGGAACTATAATAGACTCCTTAGAAATGAGGATTTTTCTGACAGAAGCCAGAAAAACAAAACTTCTAGACTCTTGTCGGATACTTCATTCCGTTCCTCTTCCTTCCATAGCGCAGTGCATGGAAGTGATAGGTTTGATGGTAGCGGCAATGGACATAGTTCCTTTTGTGCGCATTCATCTAAGACCATTACAACTGTTCATGCTCAGTCAGTGGAATGGGGACTATTCAGACTTGTCTCCGAAGATACAAGTAAATCAGAGGACCAGAGACTCATTCCGTTGGTGGCTGTCCCTGGACAACCTGTCACAAGGGATGACCTTCCGCAGACCAGAGTGGGTCATTGTCACGACCGACGCCAGTCTGATGGGCTGGGGCGCGGTCTGGGGATCCCTGAAAGCTCAGGGTCTTTGGTCTCGGGTAGAATCTCTTCTACCGATAAATATTCTGGAACTGAGAGCGATATTCAATGCTCTCAAAGCTTGGCCTCAGCTAGCGAGGGCCAAGTTCATACATCAACCATCAGGGGGGAACAAGGAGTTCCCTAGCGATGGAAGAAGTGACCAAAATCATTCTATGGGCGGAGTCTCACTCCTGCCACCTGTCTGCTATCCACATCCCAGGAGTGGAAAATTGGGAAGCGGATTTTCTGAGTCGTCAGACATTGCATCCGGGGGAGTGGGAACTCCATCCGGAAATCTTTGCCCAAGTCACTCAACCGTGGGGCATTCCAGACATGGATCTGATGGCCTCTCGTCAGAACTTCAGAGTTCCTTACTACGGGTACAGATCCAGGGATCCCAAGGCGGCTCTAGTGGATGCACTAGTAGCACCTTGGACCTTCAAACTAGCTTATGTGTTCCCGCCGTTTCCTCTCATCCCCAGGCTGGTAGCCAGGATCAATCAGGAGAGGGCGTCGGTGATTTTGATAGCTCCTGCGTGGCCACGCAGGACTTGGTATGCAGATCTGGTGAATATGTCATCGGCTCCACCATGGAAGCTACCTTTGAGACGAGACCTTCTTGTTCTAGGTCCGTTCGACCCACTCCAGCGGACTGCTTGGAGATTGAACGCTTGATCTTATCAAAGCGAGGGTTCTCAGATTCTGTTATTAATACTCTTGTTCAGGCCTGAAAGCCAGTAACCAGAAAAATTACCACATAATTTGGTATATCTGTTGGTGTGAATCTGCAGGATTCCCTTGGGACAAGGTTAAGATTCCTAAGAGTCTATCCTTCCTTCGAGAAGGATTGGAAAAAGGATTATCTGCAAGTTCCTTGATGGGACAGATTTCTGCCTTGTCTGTGTTTACTTCACAAAAAGCTGGCAGCTGTGCCAGATGTTCTAGCCTTTGTTCAGGCTCTGTTAGAATCAAGCCTGTTTACAAAATTTTGACTCCTCCTTGGAGTCTCAACCTAGTTCTTTCAGTTCTTCAGGGGGTTCCGTTTGAACCCTTACATTCCGTTGATATTAAGTTATTATCTTGGAAAGTTTTGTTTTTGGTTGCAATTTCTTCTGCTAGAAGAGTTTCAGAATTATCTGCTCTGCAGTGTTCTTCTCCTTATCTGGTGTTCCATGCAGATAAGGTGGTTTTGCGTACTAAACCTGGTTTTCTTCCAAAAGTTGTTTCTAACAAAAACATTAACCAGGAGATAGTTGTGCCTTCTTTGTGTCCTAATCCAGTTTCAAAGAAGGAACGTTTGTTGCACAACTTGGATGTAGTTCGTGCTCTCAAATTTTACTTAGCAGCTACTAAGGATTTCAGACAAACTTTGTCTTTGTTTGTTGTTTATTCTGGTAAACGGAGAGGTCAAAAAGCAACTTCTACCTCTCTCTCCTTCTGGATTAAAAGCATTATCCGAT
This sequence comes from Bombina bombina, assembly GCF_027579735.1. NCBI lineage: Eukaryota > Metazoa > Chordata > Amphibia > Anura > Bombinatoridae > Bombina > Bombina bombina. Next base: position 479,862,268 of record NC_069503.1, on the reverse strand, counting down.
TGGCTTATGAGACTGGCGGACGGCAGCCTCCTGAAAGAATCACAGCTCACTCCACTAGGGCTGTGGCTTCCACATGGGCCTTCAAGAACGAGGCTTCTGTTGATCAGATATGTAAGGCAGCGACTTGGTCTTCACTGCACACTTTTTCTAAATTTTACAAATTTGATACTTTTGCTTCTTCTGAGGCTATTTTTGGGAGAAAGGTTTTGCAAGCCGTGGTGCCTTCCATTTAGGTGACCTGATTTGCTCCCTCCCTTCATCCGTGTCCTAAAGCTTTGGTATTGGTTCCCACAAGTAAGGATGACGCCGTGGACCGGACACACCTATGTTGGATAAAACATAATTTATGTTTACCTGATAAATTACTTTCTCCAAGGGTGTGTCCGGTCCACGGCCCGCCCTGGTTTTTTTAATCAGGTCTGATAATTTATTTTCTTTAACTACAGTCACCACGGTAACATATGGTTTCTCCTATGCAAATATTCCTCCTTAACGTCGGTCGAATGACTGGGGTAGGCGGAGCCTAGGAGGGATCATGTGACCAGCTTTGCTGGGCTCTTTGCCATTTCCTGTTGGGGAAGAGAATATCCCACAAGTAAGGATGACGCCGTGGACCGGACACACCGTTGGAGAAAGTAATTTATCAGGTAAACATAAATTCTGTTTTTTCAACCGTCGGCGGCATTCGCTGCGGTGAGTTGAGCTGCTACCTACCTATTGTTGTGACGCTCTCTCAGCTATGGTCGAGGTGGAAACTCCCCTCGAGGAGATACTGGAACGAATTAAGGCCTGAAGGGTAGCTCATTCGTTCATCTACAATGCAAATATGCAGATTATTTGCATGAATCCTAAGACTTCAGGTTTTTCTGTTCTGGCCGGAAGGGCTCTGGTCTGCGGACATGACTCTAGATTACTTTTTCTCCCGTTTCAGGGAAAGGTTCTCTTTGGTCCACGGTCACGGGGGGCAAGGGTGCTTTCCTACCGCAAGATAAGAAAAATAAGCCTAAGGGATCTACTTTTCATCCCTTTTTTACGGTCTCAACGCCAGCAGCCTGCCGCGAAAACCGAGCAGTCCAAGGGATCTTTTAAACCAGCTCACTCTTTGAACAAGTCCAAGCAGAGTAAGAAGGCCGCTGAGACAAAATCGGCATGAAAGATTGCGTCCAACTGTCTTGCCCTTCAGACCTCCTCAATGACATCTGTGGCCAGGTGTATGGAGGTGATTGAGTTCATGGTATCCAGCATAAATGTCATTCCATTCACCAGGTTCCATCTCAGACCTCTTCAGTTATGCATGGTCAGACAGTGGAATGGCAATCACTCAGATCTATCCCAACAGATTTCTCTAGACGACCGAGTGAGGGAATCCCTCTCTTGGTGGATCCGCCCGGGTCATCTGTCCCAGGAGACATCCTTCTTGAGACCATCCTGGGAAATTGGAACCACGGACGCAAGTCTATCAGGATGGGGTGCTGTTTGGGGTGCCAGAAGGGCACAGGGCAGGTGAACTCGAGAGGAGTCGACTCTACCAATAAATATTCTGGAACTTCGAGCGATATTCAATGCTCTGAGGGCTTGGCCCCACCTGGCGTCGTCCTGATTTATCAGATTCCAGTCGGACAACATTACCTTGATGGCTTACATAAACCATCAGGGGGGAACGAGAAGCTGCCTAGCCATGAGGGAAGTATCTCGGATTCTGGAATGGGAAGAGACCCACAACTGTTCGCTCTCAGCGATCCACATTCCGGGTGTGGACAACTGGGAATCGGATTTTCTCAGCAGACAATCGTTTCATCTGGGGGAATGGTCTCTCAATCCCAGGGTGTTTGCAGAGATCTGCAACAGATGGGGGATGCTGGAGATAGACCTCATGGCGTCCAGACTGAACTACCCAGATATGGGTCACGGTCCACCGACCCCCAGGCAGAGCCGATATATGCCTTAGCATATTTTGTGATTCAGATAGAGCATGCAATTTTAAGCAACTTTCTATTTTTTTCCTATTATTCATTTTTCTTCGTTCTCTTGCTATCTTTATTTAGAAAAGAAGGCATCTAAGGTTTTTTTTTTTTGGTTCTGCACACTGGGCAGCACTTTTTATTGGTGGATGAATTAATCCACCAATCAGCAAGAACAACCCAGGTTGTTCACCAAAAATGGGCCGGCATCTAAACTTACATTCTTGCATTTCAAATAATGATTCAAAGAGAATGAAGAAAATTTGATAATAGGAGTAAATTAGAAAGTTGGTTAAAAATGTATGCTCTATCTGAATCACGAAAGAAAAAAAATTGAATTCAGTGTCCCTTTAAGGACTCGGCATCCGAGTATGATCTGAGAGAAAAAGTGTTGTGTAACTAACTAGAGATGAATTCCAGGTCCACGGCAAAAATACGGGGTATCTAGTGTGCTTCAGGACATGTTTATAATAATTAATAAATTAGTGTCTCTGGAGTGTCCCATTGCATTCTGTATTCACTCCGTGAAAAGCACTATCCCCTATATATGTAATCAGTACTCCTCCTTCTGCCAGGGGGTAGCAATATCTCTATTTGAAACAGTCTCTCAAGTAACAACAGTCTCTCAAATAAACAGAGGTACATTGCTCAAAAGTAAAACCAGCAAAACAAATCAGCTCAACAGCTGTACTCACATCCATCTGGTTCCGATCCGCTGTAGAAACGGCAATAATGTACTCTGTCCTGCAGTCATGAGTGCTGTCTCTTTAAGACAAATGACACTGCTCCAGTTGCTTTCCACTCCCTGGTATGTTCGCACTGCCGGGTATGCGGACTAATCCAACTCGTCCACTGCTTGTCCCCCTTATGCAGAATATTGATGTGAATATGTAATAACGGCTGTGACAACTCGTGCTCACACTGTGGCCACACATTCGATACAAATAGAAAAAAGGAGCACCGAGTTCAACAGGGGAATAAAAAACAATTACTTTATTAGAGCAAACGTGTACAGGGTCCAAAGACCCCCGGGGTTAAAACTGAATCAGTAGGTAGGAAATTGAAAGACTGGCTGACATGTTTCGGCTCCCACGCTGTACTCCAAGCCATGTGTAAAATATTTTATATTGTATTATGGTTAAAATACCTTCCCTACCATCCCATTGGCTAAAAGATACACACCTTTAATTCATGTGCCAATAGGATCTCAGGTAGTGTCTGTGGTTCCCATTCGTCTGGTGATACACACCTTCCTTTTCTTGGACCAATCAGACACTACCAGAGAACAAAACTCATTTGAGCTGCGCTAATGCACTTGGGCTTTTGAACAATAGTATAGAAAATGCTTTGCCTGAATTAACGTAACATTTGCATTCTAAACATTAAATTCTGTTGATAGCTATTATTACTTCCTAAGAATAAAGATTAATACGATACACTAAGCATTAGTTTCTATTTCAAACTATTTCCGTTATAGTAAGCCACAATGAGTGAAGAGGAGAAAATTCATATACAAGTCTAGACTTTTAAAGCTACAGTACCCTTCACTGTTCATTTACTTTTATTTGCCAGCAGAAAGTACTGCAAGTGTCCACACTGTAAATGGACTAGTTACTGCTATTGGGACAAATATAGATATAAACATAAATATCATTGACCTTAAGAATACTCGTAATCTGTAGATATTGTAGGTTACGAGTTAATTGGGGACAGGCTAACTCTCCATTAGTAATATGAATAAGTAAGTCAGAGGCTTGATTAAGGCTCTTCATAGTTATTGTAAGATGTTAAATATTACTATGACACAGTAGAACATATTTCTAATTTCAGTGTATGGGAGTAAACCCATCTTGTCCAAAGAACTGCCCATTTACCAGAAATTGATTATATCAAATTCAGAATTTAGACCTCCTAGAATTCTAGTTTTTAATTTGAATATCCAGAAGGCCTCCCTCTCTGCTAATTTTCTGGCCCTGTTCTCACCACTTTTTACAGGGAGAACTCTCTCTATGATATTCCACTTGAAATTGCTCACGTCTTTATCGTGAAAGTGTGAGAAGTGATTGATCAGTGGTGTTGTAAGAGTGCCCACTCTTATATCTGCCAAATGTTCTTTAATTCTGACCCTAGCCTCCCTTGTACTGAGGCCTACGTACTGGAGTGCACATTGGGTACAGGAGATCACATAGACTATATAGGTTGACCGCCAGTTAAGACACAGTTTTATTGGGTATCTTTCACCTGTTGCTAGGCATTCAAAGCTATCCCCTAGTTGTGCCTTAGTGCATACCACACAGGTGAGGTAATTTCAGTGATACATTCCATTAAAATGGAGCCATGATGATGTATTGGTTGTGTTCCTGCCCAACCTGGTAGGAGCCACCATGTTGCCAACTGTGTTGCCCCTCTTATACAGGGAGTGCAGAATTATTAGGCAAATGAGTATGACCACATCATCCTCTTTATGCATGTTGTCTTACTCCAAGCTGTATAGGCTCGAAAGCCTACTACCAATTAAGCATATTAGGTGATGTGCATCTCTGTAATGTGAAGGGGTGTGGTCTAATGACATCAACACCCTATATCAGGTGTGCATAATTATTAGGCAACTTCCTTTCCTTTGGCAAAATGGGTCAAAAGAAGGACTTGACAGGCTCAGAAAAGTAAAAAAAAGTGAGATATCTTGCAGAGGGATGCAGCACTCTTAAAATTGCAAAGCTTCTGAAGCGTGATCATCGAACAATCAAGCGTTTCATTCAAAATAGTCAACAGGGTCGCAAGAAGCGTGTGGAAAAACCAAGGCGCAAAATAACTGCCCATGAACTGAGAAAAGTCAAGCATGCAGCTGCCAAGATGCCACTTGCCACCAGTTTGGCCATATTTCAGAGCTGCAACATCACTGGAGTGCCCAAAAGCACAAGGTGTGCAATACTCAGAGACATGGCCAAGGTAAGAAAGGCTGAAAGACGACCACCACTGAACAAGACACACAAGCTGAAACGTCAAGACTGGGCCAAGAAATATCTCAAGACTGATTTTTCTAAGGTTTTATGGACTGATGAAATGAGAGTGAGTCTTGATGGGCCAGATGGATGGGCCCGTGGCTGGATTGGTAAAGGGCAGAGAGCTCCAGTCCGATTCAGACGCCAGCAAGGTGGAGGTGGAGTACTGGTTTGGGCTGGTATCATCAAAGATGAGCTTGTGAGGCCTTTTCGGGTTGAGGATGGAGTCAAGCTCAACTCCCAGTCCTACTGCCAGTTTCTGGAAGACACCTTCTTCAAGCAGTGGTACAGGAAGAAGTCTGCATCCTTCAAGAAAAACATGATTTTCATGCAGGACAATGCTCCATCACACGCGTCCAAGTACTCCACAGCGTGGCTGGCAAGAAAGGGTATAAAAGAAGAAAATCTAATGACATGGCCTCCTTGTTCACCTGATCTGAACCCCATTGAGAACCTGTGGTCCATCATCAAATGTGAGATTTACAAGGAGGGAAAACAGTACACCTCTCTGAACAGTGTCTGGGAGGCTGTGGTTGCTGCTGCACGCAATGTTGATGGTGAACAGATCAAAACACTGATAGAATCCATGGATGGCAGGCTTTTGAGTGTCCTTGCAAAGAAAGGTGGCTATATTGGTCACTGATTTGTTTTTTGTTTTGTTTTTGAATGTCAGAAATGTATATTTGTGAATGTTGAGATGTTATATTGGTTTCACTGGTAAAAATAAATAATTGAAATGGGTATATATTTGTTTTTTGTTAAGTTGCCTAATAATTATGCACAGTAATAGTCACCTGCACACACAGATATCCCCCTAAAATAGCTATAACTAAAAACAAACTAAAAACTACTTCCAAAACTATTCAGCTTTGATATTAATGAGTTTTTTGGGTTAATTGAGAACATGGTTGTTGTTCAATAATAAAATTAATCCTCAAAAATACAACTTGCCTAATAATTCTGCACTCCCTGTAGAGCGGTAGCTTCCACATGGGCTTTTTAAAATGAGGCTTCTGTTGAACAGATTTGTAAGGCGGCGACTTGGTCTTCGCTTCATACTTTTTCAAAGTTCTATAAA